>NW_027187958.1:0-54129 GCF_041381155.1 Argopecten irradians | reverse complement strand
CAGGGTTCAAACTGCAGAAACGGAAGACAGGAAAGGTGATGTTTCCGGAGTCTACCTCCAGGGACGTTGTCAGGTGTTTCCTGTAAACAGTCATCAAATCGACAACAACAGTATTTTCATATTAAAAGACTTAACATCAAAATATAAAATTTCTTATTCTCCATGGTACTAGATAAAAGATATTCTTTGGAAAGGCTGAGTTGCCGCGTTTTAAATATAGTTTGTTTTGATTGGTCTGTTTTTCAGTATTTTTGACGTTGTGCTTCAGGAATGGTCACTGGTGAATAGATTTATATCAGAACAAACCACAACCTCCTCAATTACACAGACGAGAGCTGGTTAAGTTAAATTCACGGAAAGAGTTCCTTTTGAACCTCTCTCTAAAAATAATTTATTCTCGCTTTAGGCAAGTGTCTGAAAAGAGTTGTTTTAAGGGTACCAAAAAAAGAGGCATGGTCATTCGGGGTTAATTTGTTTTAGATAATAGAAAAAGATTAAATCCAGAAATATTCAGACTACTTTTATATATTTACTTTACTTTACTCGGATTCGGATCCCACAACACTATTTGCTTTCTTGCTGATATACAAGGTATATACAATCACAAATACATTCTTTTTATTTTTTACCTTTTGCTCAGGCAAGATTTGAAACCACATACCCGACACTTACAATATGTTTTGGAGTCTACTACACCACTTGATCAGTTGTCGAATCAATGGCAAAACTTCTCTTTAAAGTTTTCTACGGCTTCAAAATTGATCCTGATCCATCAAATGTTTGCAAGGTATTAAAATACAATGGCAGTTCTGAAGGTCTTTTCAAAAGGAGATTTTGTACTTTGCTAATTGAGTTCATTTGAGAATGAGTGAAGAAGGCGAGTCATTTGTTTTCTCACCAAATTTATCAATTGTGGAGAATTAACACGGTTCTAAAGACGACAGCTGTTATTTTATTGGATACCATCTGATTCAGATAGCCAATACTTTGTGGGCAGAGAGCGTCAGGCGTGATTCAGGCAAGTCATGATGTCAGTGGAGATTTATTCTCCGTCTTGGATGAAATATCGTTTAACACTAGCAAACCTTCGGACAATGAGGTTGATGGAAATGCTAATGTCATTGCAGGTACTAGTAGTTCTGGGTGACAACTCGATCCAGGAGAAAAGGGAAATTGAAATTTTATTTTTTGGGAAGGGTACTAACTGATGACAAAACTTTTGTCAAGATTTTAAGTTACTATCGACATTGACTAGATTGTATACCATCGAACGTGTTGGACACTCTCAAGCGACTAACAGATACCAGTATAACCGAAAGAGATGTAAAAAAACCAGTGCTCTTTATAAGAATACATGGTTTTTATAGTTACAACCTGCCTTTAAGGAAAAGTCTCTTGCTTGTTTACTGTTTGTTGAACAAATTTCCTTACGACAGAGCGATAGAAGAAACTTCTGTGAGCTCCGCATCAGAAAGTGGCACAGAAAGTGTTGGACCGGAGGAAAAGAAGAAAACTAGAAACATCTAAAGAAACGTTGTTTGACTATTATGATTACTGTTATTTGTCGAGAAATGTGTTCATACAGTATGTGGTTGAAAAACACCAATGTTCGATGGTGGACCTAATTGTACATGTATCATTGAGATAGACATGACAAGTTCGGTAAACGGATATACAACCGAGGCAGGGTTGTTGAACGGCAGTGGTTACTGGGGCCAACATTAACAAATAACCATGCATCCAGTCAATAGACGATATAGGGACACGCTTATTCCCATCATCCAAATGTATGTGAAAGTAGGGAACACGTTGTTCTACTATAAATTAACAACAGTGACATTAGACAGTGCTAAACACATTTGTTTTGTGTAAACTTCAAGCGGCGTAACTGATTGAAGTCATTGAACCATATCGATAATCAATCGGTTTGTCTGTCGAATTATATATTAAAATAGCACGAATAACTCTGTTTGTCTGTTTGATTAATTAACGTCCTATTAACAGCTATGGTCATGTAAGGACGGCCTCCCATGTATGCAATGTGTAGCGTGTATGTTGTGCGCGGTGCGTGTTTTGGGAGACTGCGGTATATTCATGTTGTGTCTTCTTGTATAGTGGAACTGTTGCCCATTTTATAGTGCTATATCACTGAAGCATGCCGTCGAAGACACCAAGCAACACACCCCACCCGGTCACATTATACTGACAACGGGCGAACCAGTCGTCCCACTCCCTGTATGCTGAGCGCTAAGCAGGAGCAGAAACTACCACTTTTATAGACTTTGGTGTGTCTCGGCCAGGGGACAGAACCCAGAGCCTTCCTCACAGGGGCGAACGCTCAACTCAAAAGCCAAAAGTGAGGCGGTGCCAAGGGAAGCATTAGGAAAGTCAGTTAGGAAGAGGAGAAAATATAAGATCCTAAATAAATCTAAGCAAGGTATGGTCTTTTACATGTAAATTCTGGAAACCATACATGTTCCAGCCGTTTTACAAATAATACATTGTTATTAATATTTACAAAAATATCATCGATATATGGCCGAAAAATCGAAATGTCCTGACAGTAAAATCCATTATAACTCTTCGAATTATAAACTTCAGCACTAACTGTTTTTTCACCGGACTCGTCATTGGCTATCGTGGACTACACACAAGTGAATAAAGCTCGGTGCTAATTTTAGACAGCTGATCAACAAAACAATCTAAACTGGCGTCACCTGTTTATGTAGCAATCTAATCAATATATTAGCAGAAACATATGTTCAAACGACATCTGTCTCAGAGCCAGTACAACTGTTAGTTTTTTAAGCAATAACGTTACGCTTCTTGGTTCTATTGCCAGTCAGTCGCGTTGATATACAGTAAAACTCAGGAGGCTAACAAAATCAATCAAATCAGACAGCAACAACAACAACCTGCAACATCAATATTGCATGAACTAAATTATGGAATATTCTTTCATACATACGGTTTTCACACTGGATGGTCTTATGAATACACTCACGTCTCCTGAGGCTGTATTACATCACTATCCGTGCAACAAAGCCTCGTGACGCCAAATTACTATTTTCTCGTTATATTTTAACATTTACTTTTAAAATCTTGACTGTTTTTACTATAAAAGATGCAAACAACTGAATTTGCGTTAAAAATATCACATAATAATTTTGCAAGTATGGAGTAGAGGCGAGAACTATGTGCCGCCAGCCGGGCTCTAACTCGCGACCCCGGACTTCTACCGACTGAGCTAAAGGAAAATTCTCCCTGGCGTGATGCTAGAAAGCGACCTATCACTATTTACAAACCTGCTACAATATATTTTTTTTATTTCAAGGGAGGTCACTCTAAACATTACAATGTTACAGGGTCAATATCAGATATCTAGGTCTCTCGTGTTACAAGGTGTTAAGGCTATTCACTTGATAATATGTGTCTATGTCTCTTAGTTATTGATAAGAACCTGCATTTTAGAGTTCAGACTATTTGATTCCAGTGACGTTTAATGAAGGTAAATGTTATTTAAATTTGTTCATCCTTCATCTCAGCATGTCACATGTCCAAGGTCAGTTTTCTAGGCCAAGAAGTCGTTTTACTGTGTTTACCTATTTGATCCCTGTGACCTCAAATAAAGGTCAAGGTAATTGCATGATTTGAACAAACTTGGTAGCTCATTATCCCTGCATGCTACAATATGAGTAGAGCTTTCTTAGGAATTAAGGTTACTAAGTCGTTTGAATGAACAGCGGACGTATGGAGCATGGCACATGACGACAGACGAAATATGATGAATATATAGATCATCAGCTGACCTAACAATAGTTTTAAGGTTTTTAGATTGCAATTAAGCCAAACACACGATATTTGCATAATATTTGTCCCTGCAAAATCACTTCAAAATCGTTTTAATTTTAAGTTTATGGTACATCTCGGGGAAACATCGGGAAAGCATGGAGTTGCTATATTTATAAAATCTTCAATTCTCCATGAAAATGTGAAGTTTGACTTAACCTTTGAAGAATTTGTTCTCTGTAAAATCAAATTGAGAAGAGGAGATACCTTATTAGTAGGATGTATATACAGTAGTCTTAATAGTAACGAGGAGAACAATAACAAATTGTTAAATTTCATGGAAACAATTTCACAAGGGAACTACACGCATATACTTTTGGTTGGAGATTTTAACTGTAAAGACATTGATTGGGATGCTAATACATCCTTTGTATGTGAGCTTCATGTCGCCACAAGTTTGTAGAAGCAGGTCAAGACTGTTTCCTCACACAACATGTCAAAAAAACTACCAGAATGAGAGAAAACCAAACACCGTCATTGCTGGATCTCATTTTAACTAACGAAGAAGGAATGATAACAGAAATCAAATATAATCCAGAATTGGGAAAAAGTGGCCATCTTTTACTGGAATTCAACATGACTTGTTTCTCAGAAAATTTCAAAAACTTCCACAAAAGCGACTATAAAACAATCAATGAAGAGCTGACTGAACATGTTATCGATGTAAATGCAGATTGACATTGGAATAATATTGTGGATCTTCCAGCTACCAGTATAAAGAAACACGTACCAGTACACTTGAAACATATTAATGAACACTGCAAGTAACCGTACATAGATCGTGAGGCAACTGATGCTGTTCGGGAAATAAATAAGGCATGGACAAAGTACCTTCATTGCAAATCGAATAATAACTACCAACTTTACAAGGTCGCCAGAAATAATACAACATCACTACGTAGATCACAAAGGGGATATGAACGTTATATTGCAGATAACATAAAGGAAAATCCCAAACGCTTTTGGAATAACGTAAGATCGAAAACAAAAACCAGATCAGCAATTACAAGAGTTTTGAATGGTGAATCAACAGAGTCTGATGGAGAAAACAGCAAAAGTAATGAATGAATGTTTTGTGAGTGTCTTTGTGGAAGATAAAGTCATAGAATTACCTCCATTTCTCAGCCGAAATGTTACATTCCCTTTAGAACACATCGAAATTACAGAAGAGTTGGTGTTAAAGGCAGTTTCGAAACAGAAATCAAACAAATCACCAGGACCAGACGGAACCCATCCAAACTGATAGTGGAAACAAAAAACACCCTAGTTAAACCGCTAACTATCATCTTTAAGAAATTAATGGATGAAGGAATATTGCCATCTCAATCCACAAATCAACCAAAAACCCTAACTATCGACCAATTAGCCTATCGTCAGTTCCATGTAAAATCCCGCAGAGAATCATCCGTGACAAAATAGTCGAACATATGACAGCAAATCAACTTTTCTCACGTGATTCTTGTCTGGTAAATCATGCACAACACAACTCCTTGAGGTTATGGAAAATTGGACACAAACATTGGATAATGGTAGTAATGTGGATGTAATATATTTAGACATCAGCAAAGACTTCGATAAAGTGTCACATAGGCTACTCTTGCACAACCTAGAGGCATATGGGATCAGAGGGAAAATCCTCATATGGATACGCAAATTCCTAATCAATCTAAACCAAAGAGTAGTCATTAACGGGGGAAATTCTACAAGCAAGAAAGTCAAGAGCGGAGTACCACAAGGGAGTTACCTCGGACCTATTCTTTTCCTGATTTATGTCAACGATATCCCTGAAATTGTGAACTGTTAAACTCTTTACTGACGACACCAAATTATATTCTAAAATCAACAATGCACAAGATTATCAAGAACTCCAACTGAACATTGACAAGATCACAGACTGTACAGACAAATGGCTCATGAAATTGAATAAAGATAATTGCAAACGTATGGAAATAGGTAACCTTCCCATAATCAACCAATACTGTATAAAAGATGGAAGTATAAGGATATCCGTGGAAAAAAACGATTACGGAAAAGGATCTTGGAGTTTTTAGTTGACAACAAACTGAAGTTTACCAACCACGTCAACAAATCTGTAGCAAAAGCCAACAGCATATTGGGAACTATCTTCAGAATCTTTGTGTAATTTGAAAACCAAACTTTTACCACACTCTGCAAAACTCTTGTCAGACCTCATTTAGAATATTGTTCCGTGTTATGGTCTCCATGGTTAAAGAAGACATCAAAGCACTAGAAAATGTCCAGAGAAGAGGAACTAAAGGCTAATTAACCTCAAAAACCTTCCATCAGGATCAGAGCCTTGAGAATTCCTACTGGAATACAGACGATTAAGGGCAGATATGGTGGAAACCTATAAAGTCCTCAATAAAATACACATTGTCAACAGTGAAAATATGTTCATCCCAACGAGACACGCTAGAACAAGGGGACAAGACAAAAAGCTGTTCAAGAAACCCTTCCGTCTTAACACATCAAAGTATGTTTTCAGTAACAGAATCATTGAGTCCTGGAATTCCCTTCCCAGAGAAGTGGTCAACGCAGAAAACATTAACACCTTTAAGCACAGAATAAGCAATCACTGGAAGAACCACGTCATGAAATTCCAACCATCAACCTAGTGCAACTACTAATATATATCTTACAAGAAACTAGAAATACTATTATATATACATATGCTACCGCAATCACAAGTATAAACTTCAACCATTTATTAAATATTACTATATATCTATATAAGCCAAATATGTTTTTCCAAGTATGTTGGACTGATGAGATACTGATGAGAAGGTGAAAAAGATGGAGCAGATTCTTTAAGGCTGTGGTTGTCGAGTGGTTAAGATGTCTCGACATATTTACCACAAGCCCTCTACCTTTGTGTAACGAGTTTGAATCCCCATGTGGGGTAGATTCCAGGTACTGACTGCTTGTCAGTAATTTTTCTTCGAGTATTCCGGTATTCCGGTTTGGCCGCGTAACTCTTTTTTATCGTACCTTACGTTTCTTCATTTCATACTAACTCGAGTTTGATAACCATGATAACTAACAGTCACGCCTGGAGAACCTCTATTTCTAGTCACGTGTCATGCTTCATGTTCAGCACAATGGAGGTTTTACCGGTCACGTGTCTTTGTGTGATGTCCTTAAGATAAGTTTTCAAACACAAATAACCGTATCCGGTCACACTTACATTTAAATGTTATTTTGGTTCTAAGCATCGTATATCCAGCAATTCAGATTACGATCGATTGGTAGATACAAATCAATTTATACAGTATTGAATTATACTAGTACTATATTATTCATACATATATGTTTTATGCACGTTCTATTTATAGTATACAGTTCAGCAGTATCTTATGAGCAATGCCAATTATACAGTGAATATCAGACACAGAGGCACTGAAATAGCAGTACCACGCATTACATAATTTGTCTTTAAACAACCGAATTTGATATTGATGTTTTATGCCCGTTCTATTCATAGAATACAATTTATCAGTGTCTAGTTTAAGTTAAACGGAACTCTGGTTAATAGTTCCATTTATTAAACGGAACTAGGAACTAGAAACTCGCAATCAACTTCAGCCCTCCTAAAAAATAATTCTCTTATTTTCATATGAAATCGCGAAAATAACCAATTATACAATATATTACTTACGCACTATACTGCTGGTGGAGTCTGGAGATCTGGTAACTTGTTATTCCGATGCTGCCCAAAGTTACCAAACACCACAAAAGTCTCTGTATAACATACTTGGAATCTGCAATCCTACCACACCCATGCATGGAGGTGTAGCCGGCAATTGCAAATGAGTTTAATGCCTCCTTTACCACCATTTCCAGAAATATATTTCTCCCTAATAATACGATGAGGAATCAGTCAGATGCACGCTCTGGATTAAATAATGAAATATAAGAAATTAAATCTTGTCTCTATAGCAACATCAAAAAGCGTCTGATTATTTTAAATGTCATAAGGAAATGTTGTTTTCATATCGTCGTTCGTCTTTGGTATAATCATCTTTCTTTACTGTGGAACAAACCCACCATAGCAAACTGTAAGCTGGTCTTGAGATACTGCAGCAGTCAACATCTACTCGAATCTCCCATACACATTTATAATGATTTATAGCAATAAGCTCTCAGGGTAACCCCAGTACATAACGCCCTAGTTGGAAAACCAATGAACAACTCGAAAGTCACGTGGTGGAATACAGAGCACGTGGACTTTGTTTCTACGGCGTCAGAACAAGTCATGTTGTTATGATGATAATCTCTTCTCCGAATCACCATACATTATTGATGTTTTCAGTTGCATTGTTATTGTTGTTAAATCACACCCAAATAGTTCTGTGTGTCTATGTATCACTTAGGTGTACCTGAACATAACTGAGTTGATAAAAAGTGTCCATCAGGTTTAATCTCAAGTACAAATGTATTATAGTTGATTAGTAGAAGACCAAACTTCTAGATTAAGAAGGGGACATGTATGTCTGTTTATGACGAGACCAGGCAAACATCCCACTGTAAAGAGGCGACAGCATACGCCTACAAAACTTCATTGTAACAGATACATTCGATGACGAAGAGAAACCTGTGTCTGATCTCAAGAACAAACCAATCAAAGCACTGCTTACAGAAGTACTTGAAGTTGGGCATCCAATCATAGTAATGATACACATTTTAGTTGTTTTTATGTGATATTACAAGTTTTTGTTCTTCCATATAATCATAACACGGTAATGCAGTCATCCCCCTGGTATTGTAAGGACTTTGGAACAGATCTCTTTTTAAATTTTAGATATCAAAGCTAATTGGCAATTGGCAATTACCTCCCGATCTCCTACGATATTATCGTAAACATACTAGTTTTTAACAAAGGAATTCCGGTTATTGCGATATTTTGCGCAATTTGGGTCAATTTGAAAAATCCTCCACTTCATCAAAACATATCTCAAAAAGGATATACCAAGTACATTTATTCACTTGCACAGTGTGTTTAGCTAACAACCGATTGCAGTGTTCTGGTGACTGTATCATTACGCCAGATTTAAGGGGACGCTTTAAAACGTGTTTTATATTTGTTATACATGTAAATGGTACATATTGACATACTTTGGACTTCAATACATTTATCTGTATTAATTATCATTATACTTTAAATATCACGATTTTCATAAAAAACACAGAACTGAACTTGAGAACTTCATGCACTGGCGTACTGATAAGTAGGGAGAGCTGAAAGTCACTTAGGAATGTTAGGTCTTTTTGCCCAGCTAAAAACTACCGCTGTTGAGGTAAGTTTACAGCTCGGTGAACTTAATGAGATTGTCTCCTCTCTTCATCCTCTTAACAGCCCAACAAAACTGTGATCAAAATCTAGCTGGGCATCTGACCTATCTGCATCACTGCCATTCTGTAAAGGAGACATCAAAATCACCTGCTTTGATTAAACACGCAATGAGTACGAGTACATAACAAGAGGCCCAAAGGGTCTGTATCGCTCATCATGTTTGTAATGCCATATAATATTCTGAATATAGGTTCATTGTTTAATTCTGAAGAATTTACATATTTACCACTAGTTTTCCATTGGGATCCACTCATTCTGCTCCAAGAGGTCAGAGCCACCCTTTATGTAAATTATATCCCCCTTCCCAAGAGGATGATTCTGGCCATTTGGTTACAATCCATGTATATCTCTATGACTAGCAACAATGTAAAGGTATTACCTCTGTTTCCTTATTGGGGCCCGCTCCTGCCTCCGGGGGTCAGAACCAAAATTTATACAACCTCCAGAAGATGTTTCTGCCTAAATTTGGTTACAATCCATGCCGAAATCTATGATAAGTAGTGATTTAAAGGATATACCTCTATTTCCCTATTGGGCCCCGCCACTCCTGCCCATGAGGGGACTCTATGACAAGTAGCGATTTAAGGGATTTATCTTTATATCTCTATTTATGCATCTACACACTTACAAGTAACAACTTCAAGAATTAAATAAACCAAAAAGCCAATGTGGGGTTTACAAAGAAAAAATCGCCGTTTAGCCCGTATATGAGATATACAAAAATTAAAAAACCTTTATAGGGTGGGAAAGGGCGGGAATTCAAAAATAAAGTCTAAAAGCCAAATTCAAAACAGGTTAAAACTGTTGAGGAGGAAAATTTCAATATGGCTGCCTGACGCTTAGGATTCTTATGAAATATTTGGGGTCTGGGACCCCTTTCGGACACATTGACCAATCAAATGCCCTTCCTCTATCCCAAAGGGGCATAACTCGTACCGACAAAATGTAAAATCCATACAAGTGGGCATAACTCAATTAGTCTATGAGCTGAAGAATAGGACATTATTAACACAAACAAACTCTACAAAAATCTAATAAAATAAAACTTGTATTGGTGTTTCCGATGCATAAATTAAGCTAAATACTTAGCTGCCTTTTATACAATCGCAAATTTAATTGCACCCGAAGATTTGTTAGTTTGCAGCAATAATTTCTTAGGGAATAAGAATCAATTTTATAGGGATTTATTTAAAATACTTTATTATTGATTTTCAAATCTCAAAAGCATAAATCAAAATCAAGGTTACCCTTACATGAATATATGCGAAAACATTCTTTTAATTTTTAGATAATTGTGCATCTTGAGGAAACTATAATCTGTAATTTCTATTGTGAAATATATCTGTTATCAATAGCAAAAATAATATAATTCGTTTGACAGTCAGTAATATCTACATGTGTCTGTACTTCTGTATCTAGTCATGTTTGAACCATGTAACCTGGTAACGCCGCTGAGATAAAGAAGGTGTTTTTTAAACTATTTTCAACGTTCAGCAAAATTGTGGCCTGTTGAATTTTTAAGGAGATTATAAATAGAAATCCAATAATCAATTACCACCACTTTGCCAGATCAGATATGAATTTCAGGGCATACGAATACACTCGAATAGTGTTGGAGAAGTCCAGCAGGGCTTTACAGCGATACATCCGTTTGAGAGATTGTACTCCGGTATTACCAGTACAAACAACAAGACCAGATACGGCTGAGTGAGAAGCATCCAGAGAATATGAGGCACAAAGGTTTTTATATGCACTCACTGTGATCGGTCGATTTGTACAAATGTATCTGCGCTACCTCAAAATTTCTTAATTAATTTTAAGAACAAAATGGCATTACCTTTATTTATCAGGTATCCTTTTTAACATTATATACAATATGATATACTTTGAACTATTTGCCCTCTGTTTGACATTTATAATCTACATTTTGAACTCCATCCATAATACAATACTGGATTACATTACATCTTTGTTATAACTTGCCAATGTTTTTTAATAACTAAAGATGTTCATTGAACGCTAAGCAAAACTTGATAAACCAATTTCATTTGTAATTACATTATAAGTTTTACAATTTCACGTTATCACGAGAGAAAATCATAATGGTTGAAATTATCCCTAGCATTTACAAAATTTGAGGATCATCACTAATTTATCCGTTTAATATGTAGTTCTTTTGCAATAGCTATGTAATGTATGATTTACAGTAACTTCATTCATGTATTAGAATGCACATAGAAAGCATTCATTCTATCCTATGACTAATAAAATATACCTTACAATTTACATAAACAAAAACGTTGATATATTTATATATTCCGCCCGAAGACCTCTGTGAAGGCAGAAAGGCCTTGCTACTAAGTCTGTTTCTTTTTTTCCAATATTTTATTATATATTATATTTTATTTTATTTTTAAAGTCACACAATACGTAACTATCAACAAAAAGTAAAGTTGGATTCGATCCCAATATTGTTAGTATTCGTAGATGTAGTTGAAATTAAGTTATATCAAAGAATAGTTATATGAGTTGTTTAAAGTCGATACTTGCAAACATGCCATCATTTTAAACTGGTCGCCATAGAAGTTACGATTCCGAATGGAAGTCGGAAAGTTCATGACCCTATCTCGGAAGAGTCCGGACAGACGTTACGTAGTTACGGTAGTCACGTGACGTTCTCGGCAACGATGTTACAATGTCGGATAACTCCGACTTTTTTGACTAAATGGGATCCACTTAGCGATGTTAATTATTTCATTTTTATCAAATGTTTCCGAAACATTATCGCTCATCTTGACTTCGATTTAGTCCTGTCTCTGCATGATTTAAAAACAGGATTTTTTTTTTTTCAAATTATTTTAAATCATGAAAAAATAAGACAGATACGGATATTGGGACTTTAAGGATGTATTCTTCTAAGGTTTCAGTCCCGTTGAAGTCTCGTTTCGATAAAGATCAAAGACGTTATGAGATTTTCAAATACAATCTATCAATATATATAGCAACTTGCCAGTTGCAAATTTGACAAAAACTACTTTTCTATTTTTAGTAAATCTTTATAAGGTTCGTGGTAATTATAACATTGATCGTTAATGTGTGAAAAAATACACTTTTGTCACTTTATTTTTACATTAAATGGTAATTTCATCCCTTTTATTTTTTTACTCTAATATATTGAAAAATAACAAATACTCAAATTGGGCAAAAAAGTAAGCACACGGACCCCCCATTTTTCTGCCTGATTTAGAACGAACAAACCGTTTCCTCAAAAATGGCTGAAAATGGTGCATTTTGTAGCTCAAAATTAAGGGGTAGGGGTAGCATATGTTGTTATTCTGAAAAAAAATATGAGTCGTATTAATTAAAACTGGTATAATTTTAAAGAAGACCACTGGGAAGATTATTCTACAAACATCCATACATAGCATTACCGTACATTGTATAAGTTTCCACAAAAGATATATTTAAGTTCATTTAAATCACATTTACTTTTTTATTTTAATTTCAGCAAATGTTATTTAAAAAGATATACGAAAAATGATTGAAAATAAAAGGCGTAGCCTATATGAGTTATCTCCCTTATGTAACAACTAGTACATTGATATATACATATGATATAAAGTGTTGTTAAACTGCATTGTGTATAATACCAATTATGTTGTTGATTTGGTGTATGTATGCTATAGTTATTTTCTAAAGGTGCATGTCATTGTTTCAAACGAGTATACGGTGCCATTACGATACTGGAAGGAATTGTTTTGGAACAGTGAAAACTATAATGTTTATATGAATAATCAAACAGTTTACATCATCAGCCCTAAATTGGATTTGAACTCACAACCAGGGCTTGTAGTTATATGTCGGGGCATTTCTTCCCGTCAATAGGACATTCGGTCCGATTGTTTGATGAAATCCTACAACCAAATACATGTAAGCAATGGATTAAAATAGATAATTAAATAGATAAATGTTAAAACGTTATAGGAGAACACATTATAAAAGCATCGTGAAAGCAGACACTGAAATGGTATTTGTAAGATGTAATTCTGCTTGCTGTATTGTATATTTCAAAAATGAAATATATCAAAATGTTATAGCGCCGATTTCACAGTGCAACATGGCACAGGGGTCTCCAAAACATACACGTATCAATTAGAAACATTCATAATTCATATAGCGCGGATTTCACAGTGCAACATGGCACAGGGGTCTCCAAAACATACACGTATCAATTAGAAACATTCATAATTCATATAGCGCGGATTTCACAGTGCAACATGGCACAGGGGTCTCCAAAACATACACGTATCAATTAGAAACATTCATAATCTACATCATCTGCTGATTCTGTGGGTTACAATGGAAAATGACACAGTGCAACATGGCACAGGGGTCTCCAAAACATACACGTATCAATTAGAAACATTCATAATCTACATCATCTGCTGATTCTGTGGGTTACAATGGAAAATGACACAGTGCAACATGGCACAGGGGTCTCCAAAACATACACGTATCAATTAGAAACATTCATTATCTACATCATCTGCTGATTCTGTGGGTTACAATGGAAAATGACACAGTGGGTATCCCAAAACACACCTCTTCATGAACTAGCTTAAATATATGTTGGTATAAAAGCGGGAACAATGTAAACGAAGGGGATATTATCTGATCTTTCTGATTGTTCCATGCACATTAATGTTCTGTTTATCCGTGATATGTCTACTAATACACAGCAACGTTTGACTCTATGTACTTGTCGCAAAATCTGAAAGAACATCATTGAAGATGAGGACTTTGTTACATATATCGATCTCCGTTCCTTTTAAACACTTACATTAGAAAAAATCCTAAATTATGTTTTCCTAAAATGTAAACATTGTCTATATACCACGAATGTATACACATTTAATGATTAAACTGTTACAGTTGAGAGTAAGCCATGTTGTAGAAACAATCGCTACACGGCAGTCTTGTGTTGGTGAGAAGATTGTTGCACAACGTAAGGCACTTGTGTATGGTATTATTCTTTAGTCAGTGAGGCTACATATGCTTGATCATTTTCGTTGACGGGAATGACTTGCCCAAGAGATGTTCCACTTTTTCGTTTCCGCATAAACCAATCACAATGAGGATGATAATCTCGAATATCTCCCCTAGTGTTAGTACAGACATGCCAATCCAAAGTCACAGAAGAAGCTTCTATTGAGTAACCACCTCTAAAAATAATGAAACAAAATAAAACTAATTTTTGCGCAAACGCGAAAAAGACTGCATATTATAATTTATTAGCGGGGATATAAAGTAGCGCAAATCAGTGGTTCAATAACGGAAATACCCTTTTACAAAAGTTCGCTATGTACATGAATTAGAGCTGCAAAGACAGCGCGCAAAGCGCTAAAATAAAGCTACCGCTAATATAAGTACGTTTACAATATGTGGATAAGACGCTGAATAACTAAGACTGAACTTCATTCGTTTTGTTTTATCAATTTAACGCCCTATTCACAGCCAGGGTCATTTAAGGACGTTTCATGCTTTGTGGTTGAGGAAGGCCATCGACCAGCAGTCAGTACCTGCATTGCAACTGCCCCACATGGGATTCAAACTCGTGACCCAGAGGTTTAGGGCTTGTGGTAATATTATCGGGACATCTTAATAGCTTGGCCATCGCAGGCCACTAATCTATCTATCAATTCGCTAGAATATGAACATGCTAGATGCACTGCATTTTCCATTGTGGTAACCAAAAAGACCTTTATTGATGTGATAGCAAAACAGAAAAGGTTTTAGTTAAAGATGCTACACCGCCGACAGAGCATAAACGGTAGTCATCCTTTGAACAATAACTGATGTTTAATTATACATGCACGTGTTTCATTAACGCAAAAAATACAGATTAAATCATTTGTTTTGCTTTCGGTACATGCGCAATGAGTACTTCATTCTATATAGGCCACAGTGCTTTTTTTCGGGACGCAATTGATTATTTTGAACATTTTTAATTGAAAGTAAAATAAGAAGGTCATACTATTCAACTACATGTATGGTAACTTGAGTCATTGAACAAAATTACTTATTCATATACTCTTGTTTTTAGTATGTATAAATTACCATTCTTCGGCGGTTTAGCAACTTTAATATACTGTATGGTGTACTTTTTCACTTTCCTCACAAAAATATCATTAGTCATACTGTTACACAAAAATCAGAGATAACATGGTTAAAATACAAGATTTTCATATGTCAATTCTGATACACTTTTTAAAGTATTTGGATGAATGAAGAGAAATGTTTTAATCCATGAAAAACACGACAAGCATAAGAGTCGTTAAAAATTACTAACTTTCACGCATCGCTCGTGTTTATTCGCTAATTTCGCATACATAAAACATATCCACACTACAACACCATGATCTGTTCGTTTTTGGGCATTTCAAACAATTTCTTAAATTCGTCAGAATAAATGCGATTAGGACAAATGAATGAAAGCCATACAGCCATAAAAACCAAATAGTCACTTAATGTAGCTCCATACTTATGGGGAAAAACATGTCATATTTTTCTTATAGGTCATGTACATTATAAATACGTAAAGAAAAAGTAGAGTTCTCAATTTACTTTTTGAGATATATGAGCTTGAAGTATACTATCAA
Organism: Argopecten irradians; assembly: GCF_041381155.1. Lineage (NCBI taxonomy): Eukaryota > Metazoa > Mollusca > Bivalvia > Pectinida > Pectinidae > Argopecten > Argopecten irradians. The sequence goes on along the minus strand of NW_027187958.1, from coordinate 38,250 downwards.
ATTTGCAAATAGAAATAGGGAAAAAAAAACAAAAAATTGTTTTCTGTAATATCAGAATATATGTAGTCTCAATCCTGTTGACATTTTGTCTTGAATCTAACGATAGAACAAAATAAGAAAACGATTGTTATTTTTACAAATGCTAACAAAATTTTATTATTTTTTAGTACTGTTTCTATACGTAAAAATATTGTTTTGGCATATTTTCTCCATTGCACATCAGCTCCTGTTGTTTTGTATTTTATGACTTTCTCCATATTTTGGGTTTTACGGAAAGCTGTATGCGATTGCTTTTGAATTCGGTCCAGACGAGTCCCCTTGTATAACATTTTGCGACGAAGATTACCTCCGGTGTTTGAAAATCCATTCTCCTTTATAACCGGGACCGCAAAAACCTTTGAAATGTCATTTTTCCAATTTAACCGCAACACTTGGCAATATAACACTTACTTGCACGGTTGTTTACAATGAGGACATCTTGAATGTATTGATTTCCGGAAATTCATCTTACATTCTGAAACTACAAGCAAAACGGAGTAATACATATATCAATATTTACACATAGTACAGGGGTGTCTGAACTTTTACTTGTTTTGAAATATATTTGCGGTCAATTATTTTTACGATTTTTTCTCGCCCGCGAAATACACAAAATGTATACGGAAAAGTTGCTTTACAGTACAGTAAACACGGTTATAAGGAATTTCTGGGAACAAACAAACCCACGTCGTTATAAGCATATTTCGTTATATACATATTTGATGCATCCCTAACAGGAAATGGAAAGTACTGCATTATGACCATGGATTCGCTGTGTACGTGTTCGTTATAAATGTGATTTACAGTATTTACCAACATTTTATACTGATCATTGAAAAGGGACGAAATCACCGTATAGCAGGATTGTAACGTGATAAAAAGGCGTGTTATAGTAATTCATGTGTGCGTAAATAAAGGATCTTACATGATGGTTAATTTCATATGAGATTTTATGAAACGAGTCTAAGTTTTTATTTTTGCGAGCCTTGGCGAGCAAAGATTAAAACCTCGAGACGAGTTTCATTAAATTTCATATGAAATGAACCCAAATTTAAGATACGTTTTATAACATAACTATAAAAGGCCGCTGTTTGTCCCGCCGTCCTCGTAATCCTGACGTTACGTCATTTTTCCTGACGTCATTTTACTGTATCTGTCTGACGTCACAATGAATTTCCAGCCAGGTCATATTACACTAGTGACATATGCAAAAATGTTACACGGGCGAAAACACTGGATATCAGGCGGGTTATGTGATAAATAATAATATCAACTATTGTAAATACCTTTGCTCGCCTTACAATCGCCATAACATATACACTCTTGTGCTACCAGTGCAGCCAAACAGACATCGTGACACGCCTGTAATGGAGATGGGGGGGACTAAATTAAATTTTTGTTTGTTTGTTTGTTTGATTAATTAACGTCCTAATCACAACAGCTTAGCAAGGTAATGTATAGGGACGGCCTCGCCCTGTCCCATGTAGGTGGTGTGTTGCGTGTATGTTTGTGCGAGGGTTCGTTGTCTTGGGAGAGGTCTGTGGTATATTTCATGTTGTGTCTTTTTGTATTGTGTAAAATTATTGCTACCCTTTTCTATAGTGCTGTATCACTGATGCATGCCGCCGAAGACAACAAGCCAAACACACCTCAACCGGTCACATTTTACTGCAACAACGTTCTGTGTACCCCAGTCGAGTCCCACCCATACCACGTTTTGATGAGCGCTATGCAAGGAGTAGAAACATAACCACTTTTTATAGACTTTGGTGTTGTACTCGGCCAGGGGACAGAAAACCCAGAGCCTTTCCTCCAACTGGGTGCGTACACGCTACAACTCAATGGCCAAAAAAAGTGAGGCGGTGCCAAGGGAGGCATTAGGAAAGATAAAGTCAGTTAGGAAGAAGAGAAAAGATAAGGTCCTAAATTTAGTCGCCTTTTACGATCATGCAATAGGGGCAGCAGGTACAATTCTAACGCCCTACCTAAATAAAGGAGACGTGTGTATTCAGAAATGCTTCAATTTCCAAACAACTAATCTGATGTCGTGTCAAAAGTAAGCTATGTGTTAGCCACGATACAAAGTTATAAAGTTTTATTTAAATAGAGAAAAATATGCGTTATCGTTAATTAATTGCATTCATAATGAAATAAAAATGTATGTGACAAGTTCGACCTTGAGAAACATGTTGTTCACTTAGCTATAGGATGGAACTGAAAATGAAGTACATCATTGATTATACAGTATCTTAAAAAAAATCCAAACATAATTTAATGGTGAACATATAGTATTAAAATATTAATTCTAAGAATAACATGAACAAACCAGTAGACTTGGATACGCTTCTGAACTATTACATCTCCTGTTATCCTTGCCCGGTTTTGTATTCAGTCTGCAAAAGTACAATAATTGCTCTTTGATGTTCACATTCACGACTATTGGTCAAAATATAACGTTTGTAGTATTCTGTAGTTATTTTATTCAAAGTAACGAATATTGTTTTTCTCTCATACCGTGTTAAACTGGCTGGGTAAATGCATATTTATGCCGCCTCATGATGTATTACATGGCTACCCAAACAATATAACTTTGTGGCGTCTTGGCGTGAACAAAATTACTAATATTCTTGGTAAAAATTTAACATTTTTGTGTCCAAAAACTTGGCAGGCTTTTCTATAAAACCTGCAAATATTAGGGTTTGAATTAAAAAAATATTACGCAATTTTCATCTATGGAGAATTGACTTTCAGACACGATTTATTTCAAAATGGCGGGATATCATACTTTGCGACCCTCGGGTTTAATATCCCTATTCTTCATATCCACATGTGAAAGAGTTTTATAATCATGTAATCACTCCAGAAATGTTTCACGTGGATATATAGTGATAGGTTTTGAAGGATTTCATATTTGTAGCACAGCGTTTGTGTTATTGTCGTGTTATATTAAATCCCTTATAGCTACATACATCTGAATCAGCATCTATTAGTAATGTTGTCATTCTCTAGTACCTGTAGCGCGATGTCACGTGATCTTGTTGTGTACCCGTCTTACCTGTACACGTGAGTATGTAATATCTTTGACGTGATGTGTTGTTTACTGACTGTAATAGTACAGATTGGACATGACGACGTGTCTCGTGCGTCTTTTCCCGCTTTTACTCTTCCTTTCCTATCTGTCGCATTCCTGGCGGTAGGCCGCCGGAGTAGGCACATCTCTCTTCTCAGATTTACCAATTCATAACTACATAATTATGCATCTTTTACTAGGTATCTGCGACACCACATGTATGGTACAATGTAAGTACAGTATTGCGGTCAATATTAAAATAATTTGTATCATTTCAAAGGGCCTTATTATCAATTATTATAAGCGTTTATTTATTATCCCCGTTTACTTGTGATATAAGCGTTAGCTTTGTACTTCTCGATGTATATCGTTTGGTCTGTAGTGCATGCCATTACATCGTGGAAATCCGAATTATTGGCGTTTTATTACATTAACTTCTCCTACAATAAAAGTCAGAACTAAAACCAGTCCGAGTAGTCGTTAGCGAAGAGAATCCTAGCTAATACGAGAAATTACATATTCACTTGGAAATATTACCACATTTTACATATGCAAAGATAATACAAACATCATTTTATTTTTCAATTTTGATTATCATGAAATGAAATATATTTTAAGTAACAGATATACAAGTAAACAATTAACAATTTATAAGGTACACAGTGAAACTGTATTAGTTCATGAATTTCTGATAATTTGATTTTTGAATTATTTTTTTAGTTAAATTGTAAAATATATTTTGTTTTATTTCCGTTGCCATTGACAAGCCAATATGAACATCGAATCCTGCAGACAATTTGACGCCGTCGGTGCTCTCGTCTAACCCGTCATATTTCACGTATGTGCCATACATTCTTGTATTGATACCAATCGCTTCCGCAATAAATGGTATTAATTCTGCATGGTTCAGATATATCATCAATCAATCATAAAATGGTAGTTTTTGCCAATTAAAGTTCTTGTTGTCATAGTAACCATCCCAAATATGCATGAATTAAGCGAATTTGAAAATATGACCATTTCATGAAATATTCCTGGTATTTCTACAAGACACAAAAAGGCGCAATCACGAACAGATTAATTATTTACTTTGAAAATCCAGGCACTTTGAGATGCATATTTAGGAAAAATATGACGTTTGATCATGGCATGTGTTTCTATGATTTATAAAAGAAAAAAAATGATAAAAATAGGTCCAGAAAGATCAACGTTTCAAATTTAGTTTATTTATGCATATTTAGTATGGTTACCAAGGCACTTACACAACTAACATACTAACTGAATCAGGATGTATTTGATATTTAAAATTCAACAATTTAATCACTAAATAACATTTTTGAAAATTTGACGGATTGGGAGGAAGAGGAGGGGGGCAAAGAGTCCACACCACACTTATAGTCCTCCAGACATTTCCCAAAACCATTGCTTTACATAAGGCTTCAATATATATATATTCAGCTCGAAGTATGTTCCTGGTTACGTCTGGGGATTCTTTAGTACAACTGTAACTAATTTTCAAATACTGTGTTTAGCATAAGAGGATATGGATTAGCCACCGATTATTAGACATTTTATAACTACCTTTCTCAGGTCCGGCTGTTTGGACTAAGGCATTATCAAATCGAAGATCAAAACAGGCGCCATATACGCTTATCTGGTGTGGTGTCAAAATGTATACTGGAAACAAACCACAGGCATCTAATTTCAGTATTTCATAAATGGTTCACAATAACTTCTTTGTTTTGTTTGTTTGTTTGATGAATTAACGTCCTATTAACAGCTATGGTCATGTAAGGACGGCCTCCCATGTATGCGGTGTGTTGCGTGTGTGTTGTGCTTGTTTTGGGAGACTGCGGTATATTCATGTTGTGTCTTCTTGTATAGTGGAAACTATTGCCCTTTTTATAGTGCTATATCACTGAAGCATGCCGCCGAAGACACCAAGCAACACACCACACCCGGTCACATTATGATGACAACGGCGAACCAGTCGTCCCACTCCCTCTTTGCTGAGCGCTAAGCAGGAGCAGAAACTACCACTTTTATAGACTTTAGTGTGTCTCGGCCAGGGGACAAACCCAGAGCCTTCCTCACAGGGGGAACGCTCAACTCAAGGCCAAACGCGAGGCAGTACCAAGGGAGGCATTAGGAAACATAGATTCAGTTAGGTAGAAGAGAAAGGATAAGATCCTAAATTTTGTCGCCTTTTACGATCATGCAATAGGGGCAGCAGATACAATTCTAACGCCCTACCTGCAGGGCAGGATTAGTCAAAAGAGAGTGAACATATCAAAACTTACATTTTCACTCCAATGAAACATCTATTTCACCATAAAACTTTACATTTCACTGCTAAAAAATTAATTATTACAATCAAAAGCCTTTCAAACATACTAGAACTTTTAACAGAGTAGTAAATTATGGGCATAGGATATAACACTTTATTAAAGCTTATTTACGACGCAATACATTGTCGAAAAAATATAGAAAAGGCAAGTCCTTTCTTGTCATTTCAATGCTGCCCAAAGTTACAAAACACCACAAAAGTCTCTGTATAACATACTTGGAATCTGCTATCCAACCACACCCATGCATGGAGGTGTAGCCAGCAAATGCGTTTAATGCCTCCTTCACCACCATGTTCAGAAATATATATCTCCCTAATAATACGATGAGCAATCAGTCAGATGCAAGCTCTGGATTTAATTATGAAATATAAGATATTAAATGTTGTCTCTATAGGAACATCAAAAAGCGTCTAATTATTTTAAATGTTATAACACTACTGTCAGTTATTGCTATTAAAATTTCATTAAAATGGCATTAAAACCCTATTACTTTCCATAAAACAATCAATTCCTACCATTAATTCATGTTTCCTTTTTTCTGAAGGAAATAATTAATGCACATTAATATATTTAATCAGCCATTATTTTTCAAAATATCCATTAATAAGAAGTTATTTTCATCAATGTTATGGGCATTATTTTTTAATGTGCATTATTTTTTGTTATAGCTGTTATTAATTCCCATTAAACAAAGAAAATAATGGCAATTATTTACGATTTCAAGTATTCATTGCCATTATTCTCATAAGTTCAGTTTTAATAGCCATTACTTATATCATTTTGTTATCAGAGGATCGTTAATGGCCATTAATTCCAAATGTTGACTTTTTGATTTGTGCTAATTTATTAATGGGCATTATATTGAGAGTAAATCCATCAGCTGAGTTACTTGATAAAGATTGATTGCCATTATTTATTAGTAATAACTTAATGACAAAGATCTTTATACAATGTAAATTTGAAATGTAAACACAGAATAAATCATATTTTTTCAATCTCCATGTCTTTATCTTATTTGTTTCATATCTGTATACATGTATTATAAAACTTAATTGCAGTTCTAAGGTAGCTGGGTACATAGATATATGTTTGTACACTTACAGTGCATAGGAATGGGATTTATTATTAACTTAATTTGTTCATAATTACATGGAATTGAACCTGATGTGATAATTATAATCCTACTACATCCAGCTTCTTATATAAAACATGCAGCTACAATTCATTCTATCGAATACATGTACCAATACAAAAAAAAAAAAAAAAAAACATGCAATCATTTGTTTGAGAGCATTAAGCCTCAAAATCACTTTAAACATGTTAAATGTCCATCAAATTATAATTAATTGACTTTGCATAAATGTTCATATGAATGGTTTCTTGTTAGAATTCAAAAACCACAGTGCTCCATTTTCCTCTGCAGTAACCAGTGGGAGTGACAAATCCTTGAGATCAAAGATGACCTTTTTATCTTTATTACCAACTGTATTACAGAACCACAATCCACTTTCCATGTCATATTCTGGTGTGTAATTCTGAATAACTGCAAAGACAATCTCCTTTCTTGTTGACAGATTTTCTTTGTGTGAAATAAAGTACAAAATTTTACCAAAACACAGAAACTTTCCAGACTCTATCTTCTGTTCTCTCTTTCCTCTCTCAACTTCAAAACAGATATAAGCAGAATTTGTCTTTGCTCCAGTACGCTGATTTGTTGTGCTAGTATACGTAACTTTACGTCCAGTAGGGATGTGAGTGACAGTCATTTGACCTTTTTTCCTAATGTCACAGTTTTTCTCATTGTTTGAACACTTGTCACAAACTCTGCTGATAACCTTTAATTCCTTCTTATTGGGTCGATATCCATTAAGAGTGGAAGAATCATTCTCATTCACACAAATATCTTCTTCTTCATTGTCATAGTACATGTATGTCATATCACGAACTATGTTTTCAGAAAATCCTTCCGGCATTTTCCCCGAGCTGATCATAAACTGACACCAGTCGAAAATAATATAAGTTTCAACTGCTGTCGATTCAGGGTGACGCATATTTAGAGTTCTTTTGCAGAGCCACGAGTTAAATCTTTCGTAACAAAACATCCATGTGCTGTACACTGGACCAAACTTCCTGATACTTTGAACAACATGATGTAATATGTGTGTTGTTATGTTTTGAATAGAAAGGGGGAAGTCTCTCTCCAATAATGCAAGAGCGTGGTTCACTTTTTCCTCCAATGAAGACAAATGATCAATACACTGATGCTCCATGCACAACAATGATATGACATCAAGCAAGTAAAAAAGTGACTGACGACAATCAGCTGACAAAAATCCACGTAGGCAAAAACTTCAATATGCCCTGGCAAGCTAACTGCTTCCAATCGTGTGACTTTAAAGAGCTATTCTTGGTAATAAATGGAGAAGGTTTTACTCCAAATCCTAATGGAGTTCTTATGCTACAAGCCCTTGCATCAGCCTCTTTCATTTCTGTTTCTGTAAGTACACATTTGAAGACCTTTTGCACATGTTTACTTTTTCCCTTTACATCGTTAAGTCTCTTTGTGGGCTGCTGATCCACTATTGTCCTTCCAGCACTAACTTCTGCCTTTTCAATCTTCTCAATATCTAATCCTTTATTTGTTAATAATTTAACAATGTTCTGAATAATATCCTTCACTGTGTGGCAAGCATCTGGTTGTGTTTCTTCAATTCGATTATGACCGGGAAGTCTTGCCAGAGCGTATTGTTGTTTACATCCAGTAGCGCAAGCAATAAATGTTTTGTTCACTTTACTCTTGCTGTTTTCGTATGCAGTTCGTGACGATTCTTCCAAAATAACATCTTTATCTACTGGTTTGCTTCTCTTTATTTGATATCCATAATTCTCATCATCTGTCTTGATCAAAGGATCGTCTGATGAAAGGTAGAGAAAATTAGATGGATAAATTGTTTTGTTCAAATTGCCATTGTACTCACCACGAACATGGCACCAGTGACATGCAGATAACCCACCACTTCCTTGTAAGTTAAACACTTTGGATAGCCCAGGGTAGTCCATAACATAGAATAGCAGTTTAATCTTAATCTGTACAGGTGCATCTAAATATGAGTCGACCAAAGTACACTCTGTGAGTTCAAGCATTTCATCAACCATGATATTTATGTAAGGATCCAACTTTCCTGCCTCACTGCGCCCACTTCCTGGTATGATCCCTACCAGCATTATATTTTCAAAAGAATTTCGAATTTCCCTCGGTAGGTTGAGCAGTGTTAACATCATTGGCGTCATGGAATATTGAACACCAACATTGTGAAAAGGGTTGACGCCATCTACTTCGAAGGCAAGTGATATGCCATTCATGGAGCCATTGAAATACCCATCAGCTGAATAATGTTGTTTCCATGAAGGAGAATCATGAAGATCCCACATATCTGACTCTATACTTTCTTGTCTTCTAGAGTGGTCATGAAGCAACTTTGCCAAGTTTCTTTCTCCAAAATACCTTGCAAGACGTGGACCAATAGGTAGATAAATGAATCTCTTCTTTTCTCGAGAACCACAAAATTGACACTGATCACTTTTGTTCTCATTTTTGAAAATCTTGCAATCATTGACACAAGAAAAATACACCTGCTTTTGGAGTACATAGGACTGAATCATTTTCCTTGCTTCCTTGTATGTTGTAGGAATAGGATGAAGTTGCCTTTGATTCAAATGTGAATTTAGAAAACAATTTAATTTTAAATTATTTGTAAACATCTCTTTGCTCATCGATGGATGTGAAGAAAACAGGTGAAATTGCATTGCCAACCATTGTAGAACAGTAATAGAACTAAAGTCTCCATACATTTTTTTCAACTGCAATTCCATTTGAATATAGCTCTTTGTTGTACAGCCTTGCTTGACACTGTGCATTTAATTCTTCATCTGAGGAATCTTGGCCTTCAATATCAGACGATTCTTCTTCTGACTCTATTTGCAAGCTAGAAATAAATAAATAAATAAAATATAGATGACATTTCTAAAATACTCAAATTTCTCAAACACCTGTTTAATCTTTAATATTTTGTTTGTCCTGACTAATCTTTCTCAACTTTATATTCAAGTAATTCCTATAGCTCAAAGCATTATTATACCAAGGTTCAATTAAGTTCCTTATGTTAAATCTCTCATATTTCTATGTAGGAATGAATTCACAGGTTTAGAAGTTGTCAGGACAAGTTTCGAGGCACAAAAATGCACAGATTCCTGTAAACCTCTTACCGTATCCCATCTTATTCAGTTGTGAATCTGGCTACAATATCAATGACAGTAAATCTTCATACTAGGATAAGATATAACATAATACTGTACAATACTTAAAACTCTTTTACCTTTCATCATCTTGAACATGTACAGTACTTGTTGACTCAAAATCCACACATTCATCATGATCATTGTCTCCACTTTCATGGACAGGCAACTCCAGATTTGGCCTGGCATGCATACTGAAAAAAAAGTTTATGAATACAAAATTGTTACAATTTGATTTTGATCATGTCTTGCTAAAATTATCAATGAATTTTAAGTCTTTGCAATAGCAGGGCTCTCTCATACTTTTGTGTGAATAGGGCCCGGGCCTTCTGAATTGTGGAAATTAGCACAGTATCCACCAAATTTATGAAAAAACTACCAAAACACTTTCTTTCTGTGCCAAATAATTTATATTTGTTTTGTAAACATTGTTTTTTTTTTTTTAATTTCTCATGACATAGTTCAGTTTTTTATGTCTTGTTTTTGCCAATTGTGATGCATTTATTTTGATTTTTTCCACACCAGGGAATTGTGAAAATCAGCTCGAGTGATTGTGAAAAAACACACTATTTTTCATTGTGAATGGCCCCAAATACAGCCCAGCGAGAGCCCTGAATAGTGATGTAACAGCATTACTAGGTTGTCTACTTTGATAGAAAACAAAACCAGTCTGAAGTATTCCAATACATTCATCTAAAAGATGATAATCTTATGATTATGAATACATATCGCTTGTGTGAGCAATATGAATCATATCACAGGTTTGTTGACAATACACAATTCAAGTCTACTTCAAAATATTTATTATGCATTGCAGCATTGGCCATGCATTATATATCGTTAAAGTGATGAATCTATCTCAAAGCATGTAAAGATGCAGCATCAAGATTAAATCAGAAACTTATATTTTTACAAATTCTTCCTCAATTATACCTCTGTACATGTATGCTTTCTTCCACTCTCTGCTGTTCCTGAGGTATACGTGTCAAGTCTGAATCTTTTTTCCATAAGACTGAAAATTGATAAATAATCATTTGGTTATTAATATTGTATTAATTGATCTTATATTAAGTATGCCTATTTTTTACCTGAATAAATATTATTATTATTATTAATTTGATCGTTTCAAATTTAATAGTAAACATTCTTGAACTTTGTTATTCCTCGAATCATTTTAGTCTTGATTTGAATTGCTGAGTGTTAATCAATACTTTAATGTATTTTACCCTACATATACACTACCCGAAGTGAAATATAATATATATATATGACACCTTTTTTGTATGTCATAGATAGAAAACAATTATTCTAAAGTAGAAATTATGATTGTTTCTATAAATAAATAAATATAAACATTCAATCTGATTTCAAGCTATTATTTAATCATTGCACAGGGGTTTGTATTGAATAACAAATGAAGATAACAATCGAATCGAGACATATATCAAAATATAAACTATTTTACTATTAGTGTTATCTTCATTTGTTATTCAATACGAACTCCTCTTCTTCTTCTTCTTCCAGTACAAGGATCAAGACTCAAAGGTTTGAGCGCGTATAATCCTGTACGTCATTGCCTATAATCTCCTTCTAATATACCGTAATATCTACTGACACGATGAAGTTGAAATGCAGTCAAAACTATTTTTGAACTTTAGCTCCGATACGACACCAAGCAAGTCGAACACAACAAAAATCGCATTATACAGAGACCTTAGGCTAGCTAGCTGAAGTATCTGGAATCCATGCATAAAATTATGCTATTTTTTAATGACGTATATTTTACCATTTAAGATCAATCTAAAATTCTTTAAATCTTACGTTTTTTTACGCTTCCTACTCTCGAGCTCATGAGAAGATTCGCGTATAGCACTGTGTTTTGTAATTCCTTCTCTACCAGTGTCAGCGGCCATAGACCTATCCACGTGCGCATAACTTTCTTCTCCATGTCTTCTGTCGTAACGTCCATACTTTTGGACATGTCCTCTTAATTTACGATTATCAGATACGATAACGTTATACTTGCAGATGTTACACGGACACAGGAGGTTTTTACGGGGCATGCTTGTTGTATTTTCTGATCTCCCAGCACAGCCAACCCTCATGCATGGAGGTCGCCATTTTTGTTTACTATACTTACGCCGCTTGGTGGCGCATTACGATTTCCGGTTTTTCAATAAAAAGCGCGGGAATCTCGTGAGCGTTTCGTCTGAGAAAAGAAGTGGAAAGTTTGAAATACAACGAATATTCGAATCTAGACATACCTGTACTCCAACAGGCATACCTGGTGAACAGAATAATGGAATTGTCAACTGAAGGGACGCAGGCCATGAAAGGTTCGTGTAAATTTGACATGATGTGATTTTACTTTCATTATTTTAGCCTAGAAATCAAAATAAGACCAGCTTGTTATACGACGTTATTATAATTTGGTAGGCCAAATTTGTTTGAAAAGTAATTTGGGTAAAACTTGTCGCAATTTCAGCGAGTTTTGTGATAGATATATGTTTTTGAGTCTAAGCATTTGTACTATGATTGATAACTGCACAAATGTACCTAATCTAATATCTATTAATTTTACTAAGACAAATACGTAGCACTTTTTAATTGTAGTGTGACCTCTGCCTATGACATTTTCTCTAGAAAAGTCAAATGGTAATACACATACATATATGTATAAAGAATAAATTATTATGCTGTGATTTCTTTACAATAAAGAACATAATTCTATATCATAATTAAAATCGGGAAAAGGTCGGTTGTTGAGGGATAATATCATATTGGTTACAAATTGGGGAATTTGGAAGTAGAAATGGTTAATTTGTGATTGGGAATGGGGTAGATAGTCGACCCCAGTTATATATAGGCAGGAAAAAAACTGGCGTAGGCCTACTTAAATTATTAATAAGTGGTTTCGTTAATGATTTTATTCAGGGATATTGAAATGAAGAAAAGCACTAAATTCAGGTTTCTGTTCATTTATATATTATATTGTAGAGCTGAGTTAACTGTCATTGTCTGGTTGACTTATAGCACAAATCCTTTTGACCTTGAATGTATCCAGTAGTTTCTCCAAGATCAACATTAAGATTCCGGATTTCCCATTAGGAATTCATGACCAGCCAATTGCGAATTTTATCCCAATTTTTTGAGGGGAATGGGGCCGAATATCGGCCCCAAATTGTACTGAAAGAAAATCCCTGTTATTAGTATAATTAATACACTATAATTTTGTTTTAAACTGATCAGTCTACAGATCTAGATTCGACACAACTGAAATTGCTTCTTTCATTCTCGATTGATCAAGTATTGTAAGATTCAGTAGGCATAATTTATTACACTATATATGAAACTCGCTGTCCAGACACTGGCTGCAATTGGAAGGCAAATGGACAATATTTTAAGAGAAAATTGTAGTTCCTGTCATCCCGTTACGTGCACATGTTTTCTAGACCTAATTTACTTAAATTCCAGTCTCTATTATATCATATGTCCTTGATATCGCTATGTACACTCGTTTTATTTTGTTAGTAAAAATAAAAAACAAACAGTATATCTGTCACTGGTAAAATTTGCTTGTTTTTATCCAACAGAACATGGCATCAAAACAGAGGACCTTAAAACGTTTACAGAGGAGGACATCATGGATATCTTTAAGAATTTTAATGATCGTCGTTATGCAAGAGCATTGAAGCAATCGCAACAACCATCAAAATCTACTGATTGCACCTCATTAAGCAGTAATAATAGTACTGCTAGTTCTGATGATCTGGAGTCAGAGGACTCGATTAACGACACCTCAAGACCGACAAGTGACCATGGCAGTACAAATTTTAAATTAGAGGATATGCTTGAAAAGAAAGAATTGAGAGGAAAGTCTACGCATGCTCAACGGTATTTCAATGGATTAGTAAAGGATGCTGCAAATGCAGCTAAATTGTGGAAGTTTCCCCCGGCCAGTATGTCCGATATTCCAGAGAAAAAGAAGAGAAAATTTTTTGAGGTAATGGAAGAGTACATGGGCCATAAGCTAACATGTAATCTAAGAAAGAAACTATACAAACGTTTAGGGGAACATCTTATGAACAGGAGGAAGTATTTGAAGGATTTAAATCTGGGTAAAAGGACAAAAGTTCAGAAAAAACGTAAACATGACGAAGTTGATCATGATGAGACAGCATTTGACGGTGAATTCGAAGCAGGAGAAGAAATTAATGTAATGTCTAAAAATGCTGCAAGTGGTCAAATTGTTGGTAAAGGAATCTATATATCAAAAAAGAACAACCTCTTCTCAAACGTAGTGTTAAAGAAAATAATGATCAACAATGCTGTAGATCTACAGCCTGCACTAGAGGATGTTTGGAGTAAAACAAATGTTTACCATAAAAACATCTTACCTGAGATCAAAAGAGAAGGAAAAAAAATGTAAACAAAATAAACATGCAAAAGTTAAAGCCAAAGATGTATTATCCAGTGATAGTGATGATGATCTTGAGAGAAGTACTAGCGAAAGTAATACAGCAAATTTGGAGACAGATTCAGAACAAGCTAGTGATAATTTTGGAGATGATCAACATACTACTGATAGTACTACTAGTAATGGAGGTGGTTCAAAGAATTCGAAGTTGAAAAGGAGATCTAGGGTTCAGTCACATATTGGAGACTTTGATACCCATAACTACAGATCTTTGTGCCTCATGATCGAATGGGAGAACAAAAATGTATACTGGGGTGTTAAGTGCTCTTCTATCACGGATATTACAGTGCAAAGTTCTCAGAAGCCATGTGGTAGAGTTGGAGTTGATCATGATACATGTGCTGAACAAATAACGGAGAAACTAGCAACAAGTGAAATGAAATTAAATAAAAAAGATGTCGAGGTTAATCCTAACATGGGTTACTGTGTGTGGGAACTTGCCAAATCTAACAAGTACTTATATGTGTCAGTGGATGGAGTCATTAAGTTGAAAAGTGATTTCAAAAAGGAGTTTGTTGCTGCTTTGTCAAAAAAATTAAAAGAATATGCAGATAAATGAATTAACTTTCCAGTAGCATACATTCCTCTGCTGATGTCATAATATAAATTAGGGATTTCTAAATTTAGATAAAAAATATAAAAAAAGAACAACTTTTTTTAATCTTTTGAAAATTTACAGACAGAGGTGAATTAGTTCCCCTCCATGCATTTGAACTTTATCAAAAGTCAGTAGCTCCTTACATGGATTTTTTTTTTCGTGATTATCTTTTTAAGAATAAAGCTTAGGTCAAAAGCTTGTTATCTACATATAGGTTATGTAGCTTAGTGTTGATGTTGTTTAATCTACCAGTAATTCAAAGTATAATCATAATCCTTTAATATTTTAATTATGAGGTCAATTTGACATGTGATGTGTTTATAATTATAATTAAGGAATAATTTCTAGCAGTGTTTAATTCCAAATCGTATATTATATTTAACGATTCAAAGAAAAACAACACTTTTTTTTTCAAAATGTTTTTTAATTTCAATCAGTGATCCAATGAATAAAACATGCTTTTTGTTACATGTAACCTTGAATGAAAATTGTGTGTAAAAACAATAAATTGCAACTGCAATGTACATTTAAATCTTTGAAACCTGTTATTTTGGTGGTCTGTCCATGCATGTTTACATATTAGTACAAGTCAACTACACAATGTGTACAGTACTATACACACACATATGTGTATGTAAACCAAGGTCTGTCAACGATTACCGGCTGAAATGTTGATAGGGACATGTAATCATGACTAATAAATATGGCATAATAATGGCAATTAATTTCCACAATTATAATGGTAGTTAATTTCCATAACATAATAAGGTAATGGCCATTATTTTTCTAAATTAATGAGTAACTATTAATAGCCATTATTGTTGTATATGTTTAATGTCCATTAACAATTATTTTCATGTTGAAATAATGTTAATGGCCATTACAGTAATAGCCATTATTATTGTTGTTCATAAATAATGTTTTATTAATGGCTGTTAATATAATATGTCCGAATTTAATTGCCATCAAAGTTTTTTTTAATTGTCATTAAAATGCTATATTTAATGGCATATTTTATGGCTCTTATTTCTTTTTATAAAAATTAATGTATTTAAACCATTAATTTGAACCCATTAAACGTATACAATTTTAATGGTTAAAAAATTAATATCTTTATAATGGCTAGTTAATGGGTATTGTGACAGTAGTGAGATACTGCCACTTTTACATTGATTTTGAATGTCCACAGGTGTACAAAACCCCTCTCTTAGAAGTCAACATACCTACTCCTAAACATTGACACCAGTTTGATTAATCTAATGTAGAATATGATTTCAACCGCATCATCTCCCTAGTAAAAATACAATACTGGTTTTGAGACTATTACACTGGTAATCTTTATCAAATATCTGAAAGGTCAATAGTAGTATGACCATTGGCGATTGGAAATGTTTCAGTCTTCAATAGTTTAAACAACATTATAATGGTATTATCTCTAGATCATGGCGATTACTAAACCAACTTGGCAGTTAAAAAGGATTATGTGAGAGACTATTGATGAACTGTTACACACTGTCTTGATTTATAGCTCCAACTTCTCAGGGCGAGTCAAAAGTAACAAAATATAATTACATACGGTTCATGTTTCAGTTGGGATAATCTCAGAAGAGCAACACATATTACATTATTTTACTGGTACAATGTAATCAATTACCGTATTTTCCCAAATGAGGGCGCCGGGCGCGGGTAAATGGCCAAAGGGGGCGCCGTTATTCGAGACCATTTTTAGATGTTTTTTCTGAAACAGACTATAGTCATCCTGCTTTTAGTTTCGTATTTTTCTGAAACTCAGTATAACCAACCTACGTTTTGAAGTCAAGTAAGTGTTGAAATTACATAATTATGAAGAAATGTATGCACCAGAAGTATCAAACATTGGTTAAATATGTATGTTTCACGGAATTTTGGCATTTCATGCTAGCCTGTTTGTTTACCATGCGTACACAAAATGGCGGACGGTGCTTTCGATCGCTACTTTCGTTTTGTGGCAGATGGGAATTACCGACAAGAGCACACAATAAAATGCTTAGAAATGATAACATTCCTGTTATTTAGGAACCTTTATCATAGATATACAGTAAGTAATCATAAAACCTATATAGACATCGCTAAAATGTTGTTGCCAGTTAGTCTTCATCCATACACGTGTGTGGGGCATTCAAGTGACACATTTTATTTTGAATATGGCGTTCTCGCTATTTCTATGTGTAAACACTTGGCAAAGAGGTCCTAAGTTGTCCAATGCAACAAATTTAGTGCTTATAAAAGCTGATCGGATATCTGCTAAGCATCAGATTGATGTGAAACAGTATTTTTTTAGCGTCTGCAAAGACAAATCGTCACAATCTGGCACAAAAATTGTATGAAATTAGTTGATTTTTTCAGCAAAAAACGTGGGGGCGCCCTTATTAGAGGAGGCGCTCTTAATAGGGAAAATACGGTATGTCCAAACTTGATGTTACCAGGATCAGTAGATTTGAAAGAAGAATAAAAGTCATTTTATGAAAATATTAATATTTTTTTAATATGTATATTACTCTAAAGCCAGTTATTTTCGTGGGGATAATATTTTCCCGATTTCGTGGCACAATGCTTTGATCGCCAAAATTTGATCCGCGAAATAATGAGAAATGGTTGTATGATATCTGCTTTTAAAATCCATAGAGCGAAAATTTGCTTATATATGATTTTCTAATTTTTAGATCAAATCGCAAAAATTATGGTCCGCAAAAATACTGTTTGTCAATTGCGAAAATTATACAAATATATCAATATCTCAAAAATTGTTTTGTCTCAGCAAACTTTGGAGGTTTGTTTGACTATAGGGTCTTCTTTATGATTTCTGGTATAAAATAGTCTTTTTTGTTTGTAGATTTATAGTTACAGTTTTTAAATACAGATTTGTATCAGATCATATATCAAATCATATGTTAATGTTTACAATAATTATAAACTTCACCATATGAAGTGATAAAACATCATATTGCACAGTTGTGCATTAGTATTTCATGACAACTTTATCAACATGTGAGTGTGAAATTATTCTTATGATTTTAGAACAGGTCACATCATTGACTGTTACTCATTTAGAAATGCAGCAATTACCAGTAATCAAATACAGATTAAACAGTTAAATATTACACATATACTTGAACGACCATAATGCATTCCATATGAGTGAAAAAAAAAATCCACATTTGTCACCAAAATTGTAAAATTCCAATACACAATATAAAATAAATCCCTACCACTGAAGAAGATGCAGTATTGTCAATCCAAGAGCTCGGCCGACAGACTCCTGAACCGTTCTTTTGGGGACTGAAGCTTAAAACACTAAAATCCCTGTCGGAGAAATCCAAGTCTAGCGGCTCAACATCATCGGTATTGTCACTATTCATATTCCAAAATCCAACGCTGGCATTTCCCACGGAATTCTCGACTCCAGCATACAAAATTGTCATTATAGGTCACATTATACAAATGCTCCAAAAACCTCCAGCTAACATGTGTTCCTGTTCAGGCATTTCCCGCTAATTACGGTTAGTGCACGCGCCTTCCCTGTTATAACGTACGAAGTCACACTCACTAAATTACCAATCTATAATTTCATTTTCTTTATTTTGAGGATAATTATCAACCTGCTGGCATGCCAATACTGTTTATAATGTGTCAGGGCAGCATGAATGGAAAAGCCATTATGTTTTAACACTGACAGTCCTATAGTAGATAGTTCCCCGTCCATCTATAAACGCCATCCAACGACACAACCCATCACGTTTTAATCCTCTAAGAGGATTGTGTGAGTATCGTAAATATCATTTAATTGCAAAAAATCTCATTTACATCCAAACTCATTTCGCATTTTTCTCTGCAACTTTTGAATGTCAACATTGATTTTGATAGCTGG
Source organism: Argopecten irradians (assembly GCF_041381155.1). Lineage (NCBI taxonomy): Eukaryota > Metazoa > Mollusca > Bivalvia > Pectinida > Pectinidae > Argopecten > Argopecten irradians. The sequence goes on along the minus strand of NW_027187958.1, from coordinate 19,515 downwards.
ATGGTAATTTTTGTACTATAAACCCAACCAATTAGTAATTATGTCAGCCTTATACATTATTCAGATATGCTTTTATTTCATTAGAGATCTACTCACTCATATGCTACACATAATACTACTAATGCTGTATGGTTATCTTCACATGGAATCATCAGCAAAGTGGCTGAGTTTGTTTTAGATATTTTTTTTATTTTCATATTATATCTATATATTTATTGTTTACAGATATAGATCATATGTATTACAGTTCTAAAGCTTATGAATAACCAAACAAGTTCAACTGATAGTCTACTGCTAGATTGTACCTACTGGTTCATCATTTGATGACAGATCAAACATGCGTACATGTCATATCCTTAGCTATAACCAGGCAGGTAAGATATTTGAGAGAGGATCCCAAGGATATATATCATAATTTCAAAGTAAGATGTTAGTTTAGAAGAAAAAAGCGTGAATTTATAAATATAACTTGCAATAACTCTTAAACAACATGAATACTTTGACCTTGACCATTTGAACCAGACTTGATATGATTACAATCATTGTGACCTTGGTAATTATCCAAACACATATTGGTCCCACAAAATGCTGTACTGCTAATCCATGACACCACAGAAAACTATTCACATTTAGCTCTTCAGACTGCTTTTCAACTGGCTGGATATTGTTGCTGGATATTAACTCTACAGTTTGTCTTCTTATTCAAATTCATGACCACATATGATCCACATACAACTCCCGTTTCTTTAGCAGTATCTTCTTCGTTTTTTCTCACTTTAGACATTCATATCAAGCCCGAGCTGCTTTACAATGAGTCGGTGAACTACTCAATAGCAAATGTTCAGATTCTAAAACAGGCGAAACCATGCTTCAGAATCAATTGCCTCAACTTCTTGAGACTTTCGATCCGGTGGTTTGTACGAATTTTAGATTACACCTGTCACACTCAAACTGGAAGCAAATCAAATCGTTGGCTCCAAAAGCCTGTTTCAGCTCTGTAGTGGGAATCGGTCAAGGCCATAGGCATCTATCAAATACTCACACAATAGTCGCTCAGTCTGGTGAAAAAACAGTTGGCGACACAAAAACATTCCTCTACTGTAGCTTCAAAAGGTAACACATGATTAAGCCATCAAAAGTAACCCGCTACATTGAACAGTTTTCATAAAATATTGCACACTGATCTGTTCATTATTTTAGATACAATCTGTATCGGGATGTCTAACCACCTACAAGCTAGGCCATTTTGACATCATATGTGCCCTTTGAAGTCAATGTATATTAAAATGAAGCTTTATCAGATTGCCATCAATAACAATGAAAGCTTCAGCTTCAACTGAAGATACAGTAGGCCCTGATAGGGCACAAACTGAAGATACAGTAGGCCCTGATAGGGCACAAACTGAAGATACAGTAGGCCCTGATAGGGTACACGCTCACCTTCCTCAGGTCCTGAACCTGGATATAGCCAATCAATGTCTCCAAGAACACAAACCTTAAAAGTGCCAACAAATACTTAATTAGCCGATGATTCTCTTGGTGTAATTTTTGTTTATGAAGATCCTGAATGGGTTAGCTGACAGGGTACATGTTTATCTGGCCTAGGCCCAGAGTGTGGGTACACAATGGCCTAGTAAGACCAGAAGAGTTCTAGATGCAAACATGTATGGGCTGACGTTTTACATGTTTTCTTTAGGAAGACCAACAAGAAATTTGGCATGTCAGCTGATGTAGCCCCAGAAATGTACATGCTTTCTTTAGACACCATCAGTGTTACAATGCCCAGGTTTGACATTTGACACGTCCTCTCCTGGGGCCAGGGAAGATATTGATCAGCTCCTGTGTTTAGGATGACAGAAGCCTGTTCTGCTTAGTACTAAAAGGATATCTCTAGAAAATGGTACTACACTGTCACCTTCTATTTAAAACTGCGCTACAATAAAACCTGTTTTTGTTAATTTGTATACACAAAGGTTTCAGCTTCACCTTTATATCCTCCATTTAATGTCTCACCAACAATCAAAGTCATTTCAGGACTGCGACCTCCTAAAGGGGACCACAGTGGCTGAGTGATAACGATTATATTCTCTCAATATATTACCACAAGCCCTCCACCTTTGGGTCAAAGGTTTGAATCCCATCTGAGGCAATGGCTAAGTAATGCATAAACACTAGTCAATGATTTTTTTCTAAGGATATTCAAGTTTTCCTCCACTTCCTAAACCTGGCTTGTTCTTAAATGACTCTGGCTGTTAATTTAATAGGCTGGTAAATGTGTGATTTGAGTGACCCCAGTGATATATATTGGTAATATGTCTCCTTGTGATAGTTATAGTCATCTGTAACTACAATATAAAGTGTCTCCTTGTGATAGTTATAGTCATCTGTAACTACAATATAAAGTGTCTCCTTGTGATAGTTATAGCCATATGTAACTACATTATAATGTGTCTCTTGTGATAGTTATAGTCATCTGTAACTACAATATAAAGTGTCTCCTTGTGATAGTTATAGCCATATGTAACTACATTATAAACTGTAACCTCACTGAATTATACTTGAAAAGAACCAAGCATGAAGACACATGTAACATTATCAGTTTATGAATTCAACCTGAACACTATTTTAATTTATTTGAAACATGTATTAGTTACAGTTTTTCCACTTTTACTATTACCATTTACTGGGATGCTTAAAATATCACTTCTCTGTGAATCTCCATTGATACTCTATCTGGTAATAGATTTGACATTTACTTCAGGCGTGACAGGAATAAAATCCCAGGTTACTGTACGCTCTATAATTACTGTGTGTATTGATGCTGTAATCCTACCGATATCCAAAATCAGTGCGTCTAATTGTATCTCTCTTCGGCAATTGACTTTTCGATTTAACCCTAAATTACGTCGATAAAATTGTGGATCAAACAAGCTATAAGGAAACGGAAGTCTGTATCGATGTTTTGTAACCTGTCTCAGTAGAAGACAGAAATACCCTACAGATGAGGAATGGATACATAAAGGCTAATAGAACTAAACCAATGTATAGACAAGTGACCTTGAGGGTTGACCTTGGAAAGTGATCAATAAAACAATATTACACCAAATATGTATACCGTATATGATCTAAAACCTAATGAAAGCCAGATAAAATGTGTTTTGGTGACACTAACAAATTGACCGATCGCTATGCAGTATCTAGCCATGCCTTGTGCCCACAAACGAACGTTTGTTCAATGTCCGCTCAGGAATTGTAACAGACACTTTACAAATTCTATAGTCAAAATAATATATGTCAGACACCTCAATATTTAACCACTATATGCTCATTCTGATTTCAGAATATCTGGGTCAGTCCAAAATAACTTAATATATTGCAAAATGATTTTTTTTGCAAATCATTCACTGCGTCATTTAGTGTTTTCACTCAATGTACTGGATGTACTAAAAAAACAATTCCATAATGAATTTTGTGGAATATTCCATATATATTAAAACAGATTTATGTTTAGATTTTCACACAACATGCGATAATGTCAATGATTCAGAATTGTTATCAAATTATTTAGTGCTCCATGTACGTTATAGGTTTCTAGTATTGACGTCCTATCTTGAGACGGCCTGTCGCCACAACCTCCTCTTTCAGACATTACTGCCGACTCAGCTTAAATTACAAGACATCTATCCAACTTGTATTTCCTCTTATCAACACACACTGTGTGTCAAGATTAAATCAATAAAAAAATCTTCTGATCAAACAAAATGTAATTGTTGAACAGAACAAGAATTCCTATCTATTTCTGTGATTGCAATTTCTAAGAATTCTTTTGGCAGTATAAAATAGCGATTGAAAAAAAGAATCCTAAGGTTTCATGATCAAATAGAATTTTCATTTACTGTATTCGACATAATAAGCGACCAGGGCAGTTAAAAATTTGAAAAAAATGAAAAGATGCTGATAAGACAAAATTCTTGCAAATCAATATAGTTTTGTGTAATTTTGACCTTAATTTAAGACTAGGCAATTGAAATTGAGGCCTCAAAAACGGGGAGGGATGCTTAATATAGGGACACGGGTACTTATTGGGTCGAATACGGTAGGTATTGACCATGGAATGCATGATTGAAACTGATTTTGCTTGATTTTAGACATTTTTAAACCTAATTTCAGGACTAAATTTCATCTTTATAGACCAGCTAAGTATTGGAGAATGTTCAAATCTGAATAAAATTTTCCAATGTTTTATCAGTGGACAGGACTGTCCACTACAATCCATTACTGTCCACTTAATACAGTGGTCCACCGTTGTCCACTGTATTGGGTGGGCATCCATTTATCCACGTGATACAGTGGGTCGTGACGGTCCACCGTATAGAGTGGACGTCTAATGCACGATACGCTATACCAGGGGAAAAGAGTTGACGATATATATAGGATCATAATAAAGATCCCGTTGTTTGACGATTCCCGAGGAAATGGAGTGGTCACATAGCCAGATATTTTGAGACCATTGATTTTTCATATTAATCAAACGAATATCAGGGACTCATGAATTATGAAATATTCAAATATGTATTTTCATGTATATCTAATTGTGCCCAATTATATGAATTTGTAATTTCAGGAATCAGAATGTAACTTTATTTAAAATATTGATGTATATTGTGCACGTATACGTGTCTGAAGACAAAACGGGATCGTTTCACAATGTCCATTGTATCTCGTATGTTATTAGAAAAAGGAAACTAAACAAAACAATATGTTTACAAACACAGAATAAAACAATCTATTGATATGGTGTCAAGTAAATTGGTGCTGTGGTAATTGTATGTCTGCTTTTGCATCGAATACAAAAGGAATCGTTCTTTCATTTTTTCTTATATAAGAAAAACAGAGTCAGAGTAAGTCACACTAATTCCATACAACATATCATATAGACAGAATATTGCAAATATCAGCTTGAAATTACAAATTAAATTCCATGTTCCTCAAAATATCATACTGACATTTTAATAAGCGATTACTGTTTTCTAAGTCTTACTTGGTAAAACGATGTGTGATTATGACCAAAGTAAAATTTGCTTTCGTAAATTACCCCAAACGCACGGCAGCCATTATTACGTACAGTACTGCCGAGATCCCGGATTTCGTCCTTTTTCAGAGTCACAAAATTACGTAATTTGGATAACTTTTTCGTTGGAAATTTTGGAATTTAGTTAATGACATAGAAATGAGTTAGTTTATAGTTACTTTTTATCATATTTTTTAAACAAAACTACTCGAAGCCGTGCGCAATGTGTCCTGGTCGGCATTTACAGTACTACAATCTGTATTCATAAATCTAAATGCACCGTCTATGTTACATGTATTCAAATTATTTAAACGTAATATCACTTCAATTTGAGACTTCACATAGCAGCCCATGGAATAAAAGCGACTGAAAATTAAAACGTAAACTCTACAGCATGAAATATGAACGATTCTGTCGTTTTATTTTTCGAGATATCGGCAGCCATACGTGTACGTACACATGCAGATCTGCATGTACGTGTAACACAGTGGTTTATAGCATCCATTTAAAAGAAGATATACTTGGTTAAGAACAAAATGTATATCTAACAAGTATTTATTGAGATAAGTTTTGGTAATTACGCATTAATATTATTAATTCCCCAACTATGGGCTGTGGCATGATCATGAGGTGATCTACATGTACCAGCGAAGATATATTTACTTATATGTAAAATATGTCAATATGTACTCGTATTGTATCCGTATTTAATACTGTAAGTGGAATTTGTGCAAGGATTTTTGAGATTTTGCTTGAAATCCAATGACATGAGAAAAAATATTTATGTAAACTATTTTAAGACCGCGTGAAGCCCTACTTTTCTAAAATATTACATAATTATCTTGTTAATGTGATCTAAAATATTACTCTTGTATCATTCTTGTACCATAGGTTGTTTTTCAACCGCAGCCGGCATGTAAAACATGCGAAATTCTCGATTAATGGACATTTTTCCATTGGTTAGACAAAAATAATATAATAACAGGTATTATCAAATCGTAAAACAAGTGTATAGTGATATAATACAATTACAAATCGTAAAACAAGTGTGCGCTGCCATAAAGTAAAAAAAGAAAATACTTCGACGAATAAATGACAAAGATTGCTAACCCTCTGTATTATCTACATGTACTAACACAAATATCTAATAAGCCAACAGAAATACATTGAAAATTGACATTGGCAGGAGAAAGCAACTCCTGGATATAGGCAAAAAGATACACATCAGTTGTACAGCAGTGAAGTACTACCGTAGCCCGTATAACTGTCAATCACAATAGGTGTCCGCGTTTGATTGGTGGATGTCTGATATTCACCTGTCACTCACAACCACATAGACATCTGATTGGTCCTCGCTGCATAGTGTATACGTCACACTCGATGGGCTCAATCCATGACCGCAAAGCGATAAATAAATATTGAATACTGAATAATTGATGATATATTATATCAGAAATATATCTTATATACATGTATATATATATATGTTTCTGATTATAGTAATTATCCAAGGATTTATAAGTGATTATTCATATACGTCCTTGTAATTATCATACTATAAGAAAAAAACGAGTAAAACTTGTCTTTATTGGCACGTAAGGCATATTTGTAAAAGTTAATAACGTTTTATGTTGCGATTACATAGTGAATATTTGTAAATTAGCTGAATATGTCAGCATCAAGAAATCTTCAGTATTGTTAGCAATCTTTATTTGAGGACAACTGAAATATATCCTTGATAAATATTTTGAAAGTTTAATCATATGGATGTATTTTTATACATTATTTACAATGGCATATCGAAAAAAGAACTATTCAAAAGCAAGGATTATAATGAACACAAATAAATTCTTGTCAAAAGTAATACATAATGTCAGAAATGATATTTCTGATAATTGCTCGATTCGGATATTCAATTCTTTGTGAGTTTTGGTCAATATAATCATTATTTGATATACATATGATGATAATTTTTATGACCAATAAACGTACTGTATCACTTTGTAGATGATTGCTTAAAAGAGAGATTTAGAATAGTATGATATACTATCTGATGTTTTTTCTTAAAAGAAAGAAAATCACGTATATTGAACTGCGTAATAAATTTTTATTATGAAGATAGGCCTAGTAACTTTATATTCAAACAGAAAGTTTTCAAGTGGATAACAAGATTCCTAGATGTGCACAACTATTACGTATACAAGGGGATCCCTTTGGACTACGTATTTTAGCATAAGTTCAGTTGAAATACTTCGTAATATATTCATATAATCCAAGGATTTATATGTATTTATATGTCATATACGTCCTTGATATAATCATATCATCATCCTAATTGTGTATATATAATATCGGTTATTCCCCCAAATCAGCAGTCACATGAGTCGATATACAGATACAAATTGAGCAAATTTGAGGGCGGTATCTCGGAACTGTGGCCGACTTTTATGTAGTTTCGACATCATTGTCAGGAAATTAAACAGAACATTTCAAAATATAATTTTTAGTCCCGTGTACGTCAGCGAGTCAAAATGAACGAGGTACTTTGACAGCGGTATCGTTACCCAGACGATTTTTCTTGAGATGTGCCTAAGGCCATGCAATTTTTTGTGTGTTTTTTTTTATTGTTTTCTTTAGTAATGTAAACGACACTTTAATTTCAGATAAATTTAAGTGTCCGAATGAGATCCAGAGAGACAGCGATGAGCGATATCTTTTAATTAACTAAATCTGCCGATATATTTGAAATCTTCTTATCCATGTTACGTGTTTTAGTGAATAAAAGGAGAACATCTATTTATTAATTTTTAATTCATATCCAGGGATTGTGCACCATATATATTTCTTCTCCATGTCCAACAAGTGCCTTTTCTGCTTAACGTAAAAATCTTAAACTTATTTCAGCATATGTTCATACGCTTCCTTGGAAATATTTATTTCAACACAAGACGATACATATAATGAAATGACTCTGCATACTCTAGTTAGTTGTATCACTTACGGAAACATAAATTGTGAAAATCACATCCTGTGATGTCAAATACCAGTACATGGTTTCGCTGGTAGATCGTCGTGTGACCAAGACAACGGGGGTCATACCTCTTAGCACCGGGATATACCTACCGTGATTGATTGACAGTCTACGTCACTGCAACTCACAGGTATATTGTAAGTACATTGTACCTGAAAAACTGGTCCAAGATGTCAAAAGTTTTTTACACTTAGATACCACGTGTAACAAGAAGTGAAATTACTGAATGACATGATGGATGATTAGAAATATCTTTACCCACACAAATACACCAATATTTATATGCACATTTTCATCGTAGTCAAAACCAGAAAAACAAATCGAAAGAATTCTAGAAAATATTTTACAAAATTGCATCAGCAAATATAAGTGTGAAAATTTGTTCTATACAGCGACATAGATAATTTAATTACTCTGTTCTATAATATGAACATGTACCTATCATGTATGGTGTACTATTATTACTTACCAGAATACATCGTCTTACCGATATATAAATATCAAGGACGTACATAAATAAAACTCATCATCAAAATTTTAATTGTGCTAGCTGCTAAATGAACGAAAAGTTGTATCTTATATCGAATTGAAAGCATAAATGTTTTTAGTGTAGCAGATCTACAGTTGAGCCTCGATAAACTGAATAATGCGTACCACAATAACCGTACTTAAGTTTGATCTCCTATCGAAAACTAAAGCACCATAACTGACTGCACACGTACATTTTGACAAAAGTCTACAGATAAACGCTTGTGGCTATGATCTGGGGCAGCCGTCGCTATGACAACACACATTGTGTCAAGCGGTATTGGGTATATTTGTACATTTTTCGGTACGTGGCGACATACATGCGTAAAATCCGTCCGGAATACTGCGAAAGTTTTATGAGAATAACATTCCGTATATGAATAACTTAAACGCCAGATACAGATCCTGATGACAGCTTCTGGACGATATTCTATGACTGCCCACTGAAGTATCTTCCGACAAGGACTTGACCAGTTACCCGGCCGGGCACTAGCCATGCTAGCCGGGCACAGGTAAATCTGTCTATCACAGCGGGAGGCTGAAGAGTGTAGTCTGCGGATGAGGCTTGCGCACAATTAAAGGCCATCTTCATTAGACAAATGAGTATGAAACTCATAATGAGAAACCGAAAAAGTTTTTTTTTTGTAAACATGAATTGTTGGAAGAATATTGATACATAGCTATATAGCAGTCGTAAGCTACATATAAAAGATTATACACTATACCTACACAAAACCGGTCTTATGAATACGTAAGTCATAACAAATTAGTTATCGACCACAGACTATTTAATTTAGACCTGTCTATAATTTAAGACATGTGCGCGATGAGATAGACTATACAAGCTAGTGACGGTAAGTTTAGATATACATTTAAGGTCGTCAAAATTTGGCCGGTCAAATATATTTACGACATAGATGATCAGTGATGTTTTTTTAGAAATGGTGTCAAAATTCAAACTAGTGGAGAAAACTCTAAGGCACAGGATAAGAAAATTTGGACTCCTTTGAGTAATTAGTCAGATATATAGTTGTTCGTGTCGTCGTGATCTAGTACATGATCCTTCAATACTTGACTCGGCTTGACCGTCTCTATATTGTCACCAACATGTATACGGCCGCGGTCGCTTCAACTTTGCAACTAATCAGTTCATAATAAAAAGAAAATACATCGGCAGCTTAAATTTATAAGTTCTTGGTTCATGTGAGGCCTCAAAATTTAATACGAAATCGCATGCACGTGGTAGTCCTACCGCTCCAATGTTTCACTTTAATTTGCTACATGATTCACATCATCTACTCGGCTCGGGTGTAATTACGTAACGTAACCTTCACGCCTGTGTATACGCCCCAGGACATGGCATGCGACAACCAATGACACGGATGTGTATTTCACGGTTGGTTGATTTTTGTACCTGATATCGTAAATTTACCTGTGACATCATTATATACATCCTGTAGATTGGTATCCCACTGGGCAATCGACTCATATATAAGCAGAAATTTAGATACATGTATCTATTTATACTTCTATGTCTCTGATATACAAATATAAGTGACAGAATTGATCTGGCAGAAATCAGCGAGTGTTCACAGTTCTCATCATCACAGATTTAGATTTAAATCTCTGTTATCATGTAACCATTTTTGATTTAATAAAATGGATGTAATCAAGGATCTATACTTGGTCAGAGATTTAGATAGTATACTATTTATGTCTTTGCCTTGTTATATACTGAATGTAAAGTGTATATGGATCCGTAAAACTTAATCTAGATATAGAATAAACTAGATAAAATTCTGTTTTCTTTGAACATATAACTACATTGTGTGTACCATGATCATACCGATTTGAAATTTTGGCGTAATCAGAAAGAGTTGTTTCAAAAAAATATTATCTCCAATATTGTCAAAATGTAATGACGGCAGTAGGACCGGATATCTTTGTGCGAATGTTATAATATGCAATTGTGTTTGGATTGTTTTATTTCTCCGTTTATTTTAACCAATACTTTATAAGTGATACGTGATCTACGTCCTGGTTTATGCTGGCATTTCACAAAAGTTTCCAACTTCATTTCAGTTATATAACCACCTACATTTAAAATCGTATTGTAAGTAATTCGCCTACCGCTGTAAAATCATGAAAGAGTTTTATAACCAAGATATTTTCCCCATCTGTATTTGCAATCACTAGTTACATTTTATACCTGCATTGGTTTTACGTGTATCGCATATTGTACTTTAATTAGAAGACAAAATTATGACTGTTTTCATGGAACTTGCATAACTACCCTGTACATGTAGCACATACACTGCATAACTTGATACATATTTAGGTAAAATTTGAATATGATATTAAAAACAAACTACTACGTCTTAATGCATTTCTTGTGTCAAACCATAAAACTACGATGTTTAATTTAGTGATTTACGTGAAACACAATTACGACCTTTTAGTATTATTGACAAAATATCAAAAAGACCACTGATGATTTATTACGATGTGGATTAATTCATATCATACAGTTCCAATTCAGATTGTGTACATATTGTAAATGTATGCATGTTTAGGCATTCTCGAGTTTGTCACTGTCGTTACAAGGTGTAATGAAAACAACACCGGGTACTCATTCTTTAAAATAATATCAGTCATAAATTTACCTTAGAACATGCTATATGTATTCTTATTTGTATTTCTTTGTTTACATCAAATTGGATATTATATTCAGCCCGTAGCAGTCGTGTCACGGACTAAGCGGTCGGAATACTGCGCTGTTTACGGACAACAGTTTAATTACTAGGTACTCATTTGCTATAATGAAATACGTTTACATTATAATGTAATATCACGCTGATCTAGAAATATCATTTTAGGATAAGAGAGTAGGAAAATTTTATAATTGTGATAAATGATGCATTCTAATGCAACTTTTAAAATATATTGTATGTTCTGCTAACTTAAAAAGTTCAGTCAAGTACAAGTAATACCTTTTTAAAGTTTGGAAATCATATTTGACATAAATTCACTTACTCTTTGTAGGTAATTAACACAGATCTTACATGTACTATATATGTATATAAGGTAACTTAAAAGACATATATGGAAGACCTCGTTGAAAAAAATCACGTTCCAACAGGCAAAGGGCTTATATTGTTACACTAAGTTGAAATAAGATAATTCCTTTTTGGATTTTTTCTTTGATATTACTGAATGGGAAAGTTACTTCCATGTGAAATAGGTTTCAAAGAATTTTGCTTGATTTTAGTATCAATCTATTGAAAATATAATGAGATTGATACCAGAGATTTTAGATATATCAAGGAAATCTTTAAAATTCTTGAAATAAAATCATTGTGAATTTAATTTAATTTCATTCATAGATTCTATTGTTATATTTTCATAGATATTAACAGTAACATATGTTATGTATATATGTATCTGATATTAATTCTGAACACTTATTGATCAATACACATTTAGATAAGTATCAACACAGGTAACTTTTACAGGTAAATTTACCTGTTGGCATTGGGACTCCTTTTAGGAAAAAAGACTATAACCACTGTCACAAAAAAACTACCCAACAGGTAAATCCAAAATGTTGGCGTTCAGAGATACATCCATTATGATTGGCAGTTTCCACAGGTACTTTGTTTTCCTGGTGCAACGAGGGGATCAGCTCAAGTGTCACCCTTACCTGTATGGATGGAGATGGACCCCTGTGGTCAGCTAAAGCTACATGATGTTTCCCACAACTTCCAAATACCAATAATTACGTGATTAATTAGTCGGTTAATTGCAAGGACGTATTATAAATCCTTGGTTATTGGTCAAGTGTTTGTGACACCTGCTGATTAATGTAGTCTATACAGTATACATGGGAAGCGTAATTATCATTAGTAATCATGGCGACAATCTACGTGTAAAATTAGCGTAATCCCTCTTCACTTGTCATATGTATACTTAAGAGGGTTATTGTGTGTGTCAGTGTACATGTATGTATGGTGAGAGTGGGTGTTTTTTTTGCATGGATGTAAGGGTATATTCTGTGTATTGTGTTTGTATATATATATATATGTTTTGTTTCAAACCGATGAGCCGAAAGGCTCAAGGTAATAAAAGAACTGACATGTGAATGACATGACACTCAGAGAGGAGGGAGAGAGTAGTACAGTTGTAAAAAAGTGAATCGTTAAGATGAATAGAACATTTATGAGTTACTTATTCTACTCTCTTTAGAAAGTGCAAAAATAAGAAATCTGAACGAAAGTTCTATCCCCATTGAATATACGTAATCCTCTATCTTCCGCCAGCCTCCAAGTAAAATAGTGCAGGGTTATAGGTCGTTCATCGCGGTTCCCACAAGCCTTTGTGCCTCATTGATAGGCATTTTAATCGAAAAGCATATAAAAAGACGATAGTTCAAGTAAAAAAATCTATGAGTTAACAAAAATGCATCACAGTCTTGTTAGAAAATCGGCAAAATAACAATCCCCGATGCGGCTCATCTGGCGTATCTGGATCACAAGGACGTTGATAAGTACAGTATCGCCTTTAAATAATGGTAATTATAGAGAGAATGATAATAGCATAACATGCTGATATTGAAATCATTTAATTTTACACGTTCTTATATTCCAAGGGGACACAGCAATCTCGTTAACCAAATTATTCTGAATGGCTTTCAACTTCAACTACTATTTATGCCACATTTTCTTTAAATTTCATTTCATTTAGTTTGACAAGAAGTTGCGTATCAAAAAGTGTAAACAATTAAATATGAACTCTCTATGTAGGCATTACATTTTATGGCAGGAAGATTTTATGACGTCACTAGCCGAAAATGTCTGCAAAGGAATTTACTTACACTCTTTCATACATGGTGGATAACACATTAAAACAATCATTAACTTAAAACGATTTTCGTTATGCTGGAGCTAAAAGAATTATCTATGGATACTAATACATTGACGTTGTAAAAATAAATAGATGGAATGCTGCATGAAAAAGACAGGTGTATCATGACACTATTAAAATAATGTATTGTTAGATAGTTTTTTTACCGATCAGAACTGAGATTGTGGTGTTTATAGTACAATACTCTATGTTACACACATTTACCTAACCGGACGGACACGATATTTAGTGGTCCACTGTGTCCAGTGGACAACACTGTACTGTCATAATGATGGCCCACTGGATACTGTGGTCCGTCACGTACCACTGTATGGAGTGGACAGCTTTCCACTCTTGTCCACTGTATGGAGTGGACAGCTGTCCACTCTTGTCCACTGGGTGGACATTTGAGTGGACAGCTGGATTCTGTCCACTGGATAGAGTGGAAAGAAGCCCGTCCACCTGGCCTGTACTGTATATTGAAGGATTTTTTATCCAAAACCCACCAATGTTACCTATGATACTGATTGAAATACAGGTAAATCTCAAGTGACTTTACAGGTGAAAATAAAGACAGCTTATATGAAACAGTATTGTTTCCTAAAACAACACCTACCTGTTGTTGATAAATATGTTGGCGTTAAGAGAATACCCCTTTGTAAGACTGTGCCAGGTGGTAGAGATTAGTTCCGCTCGAGTGATCACACAATGCAAGTGAGAATCGGGAGTATGTTTATGTAAGTTTTAATTACTAATCTCTGATGATTGTTGATAAAATATAACTCAGGATAATTGCTAAACATTTAACCGTTTTCTCCACGTTTGTTGTAGATTGAAACAGCTTTTTAAAGTGCCGTTCTACGGAAGAATTATGAAAAAGAAATCGGCATTTTCATCGATCTACAAATGAAGTAGTCCAAAAAAATCTCACTTCGAGTTATACGAACATTTTATGTATGATTTTTGTCATTCGGACCAAAAATACTTCGTTTATTACGTAGTTTACTGAATACGTTATATATATTATCAGAACGTCAAGCTCCTGTAGGCCTACATGTGATGAAAGTGGCTAAAATGTTTTTAGTGACAACCTCTATACGTGCTTTAATATGTATATATAATCTGATAATGTATTCATGTGCTTATAAAATTATCGATAATTATGGATGTGGTAAATATTCATACCTTATTAAACTGCCGTATGTTGGAAGATTACGCCAGCTTGGACATTTAGAAAATGTTCATCGTCTCTCACGCGCTATTTGATCAGTTTACAAAGTTTATCCTAAATTTTCTTAGAGTTGTCTTTCTTCCATTGTGGATTTACACGTACATGTGGCATAACGCAGCCGTGATAAACAAATCTCCATTTCGTCCTGAGATTCATTTGCTTCCGAACTAATATGATTCAAATTACAAAAATCATTATTGTAAAAATTTTGATGTTTGAGGTGAAACATTGATTTCATTTTTTCCGTTGCGGGATAATTGTCACTAGTAGGGACAAAACGCGTGGGGCGAAGCGAAGCATTTTCGGGACGAAACGTCTTCATGCATTGTTAACAACATTTTCGGGACGGAAAGTCTAGATACATTGTAAACAATTAAAGTGAAAATTTTCCAACCTAAGATCATTTGGATAGTGTATATGGTAAGGATATGAAAGCAGTTATCTACTTCTCCTATTTCAACATTACAGATACGCTTATTTCAGTAACTTTCATATTCAAAATTTGCTATTTAAAATTCCCGGTAAAATCAAAGTTGTTGAATACACTGCCGTTAGGAGCGCTAGTATCTGCGAGCAAGTTCTAAGCCAATCATATTGAGGAAATTGACAGAAAGAGAATTTTGCAACCACGATCACAATGGCGAGGTGATCCTCGCCAAAAATCATTTATCAGTTTACATTTAGCAGTATTGTTTTGGTATGATGATCTAACTCACCATCTGGAGTTTCAGGATGTTCTAGGTCCAGGCGTAGTAATATATTACTGGTCATAGAAATCACCAGGAAGTTGTTACATACAGCCATGTGTGTGATGGGGTCCGGCGGTCTGATGACAATTAGAAGATGTGTTTTATATGTTTATCAGTTATTATAGCATTAAATCTATAATATTGATTGTAGATGTTAGATACATGCTTAATCTCTCTTAGACTAATTAATGTAAAATGGCTGTTGTAAAAGTACACTTATCAATAACATTATGCATATCCTTAAAAATCATTTTTCAAACAAAACTTTTTGGATTACAGTAAATTGTTTTCTATGACTTACTTGAAGTTGACCTTCTTTTTACTGAAAATTGGCACATCTGTATCAAGCCTGGCATCAATGAACCCAGGTCCAATCTACAAAAACAAGCATTATTCAATGAATTCAGATCCAATCTATAAAAACAAGCATTATTCAATGAACCCAGGTCCAATCAACAAAATCAAGCAAATATTTAAAGAACCAAGGTCCAATCAACAACAAAAATTTAGCATTATTCAATGAATTCAGGTCCAATCTACAAAACCAAGTATTATTCAATGAACCAAGATCCAATCTTGAAAAACCAAGCATTATTCAAAGTCTACATGCTGACACATAGTCTTGTTTTATATACAGTCAAACCTTGATGTATCAAAGTTCAAGGGACCGACAGAAAAACTTTGAGACTTTGAATTATTCATGGTTGGAATTAGACGGATTCTTTAACCATGACCAACTGTGGCGGTTGTATATATGCATGACGTCTCCGTTCTGTAAACTTCATAATCATGTATTTACCACAAATAAAACAAAGTATAAAATCAATCGCCTCTAATGTTATTGTTAGCATTATATTGTAAACAAGACTTACATGTACTAGCCTAACACATGTATAGCCTATATGGTGACTATTGAAGAAACGGTTTATATCAAGGATTGAATATAAAAACGAAAACACACTGTAAAAACGAAATTAAAAAGTACTAAAACTAAAAGCACATACTGTCTACAACCTTGACAAAAATACTTTGATTTAGAATAATTGATTCTCTAATCACTGACAGAAGGCAATACATACATTTATATCTGTGGCTAATTTTATTTCATAAAATTAATACTTTAAGTTATTTGCTTGTAGATTGTCATACTATAGTAAGCAAATTTTTTTTTTTTATTAATTTACTTACCGGCTCTTGTACAGGAGGGATGGTGGTGCGAACAGACGCAGCTCTGGCCGATTCCTCCTCATACTGGTCTAGAATAGATGCCATACCTCAGCTATCCTTAATCTTAATTCTGGAAAATGGATAGATAATAGTATCATAGTATATCATGATATACAGAAGTTAGAGGAATTTGCTTTGATATACAGAAGTCAGATGAATTTACCTTGATATACAGAAGTCAGAGGAATTTACCCTGATATACACAAGTCAGAGGAATTTACCTTGATATACACAAGTCAGCGGAATTTACCTTGATATACACAAGTCAGAAGATTTTACCTTATATATACACAGAAGTCAGAGGAATTTACCTTGATATACAGAAGTCATAGGAATTTACCTTGATATAGAGGTCACAGGAATTTACCTTGATATAGAGAGGTCACAGGAATTTACCTTGATATACAGAGGTCAGAGGATTTTAAAATTTAACATGAACTGCAAAGCAGTTCATTCAATTTGTTTCAAAAGAGGAACTCAGTTCACCATCCAATGATAGCGACCAAAGCAAGATTTAATCCTTAACTGATTATATGGGTTGTAATGTTTTCATAATTAAGTGTCTGATTGTGTTAACCTCTAGTGCAAGACATATGTGCAGGAAGTAGGCCTACTTTGACATTCTTGTGTAATTTACACCAATTTTCATTCACCATCATGGTTTTATTAAAAACAAACAAAACAAATCAAATTCAAAGCAATATATTTCTTTTATATTTCAAATACTTGTTTCCTGAAAGATGTGAGCAATTGTTATGGAATCCAGACGAATTATGATAAATTTATGGCATTGATGTACGACTGTAACATTACTTAAAAGCTACGGTTATCCGGTTATAGTTCCTGATAAGGTTGGCATTTTTTACTATTCCAGCACTACTTTCAACTGGATAAGACAAGTGTTTGTTAAGATAAATGTTTTTTATTCCTGGTTCATAGGTTTCTTGCATGGTGTTTTTTGGTATAAAAAGACAGTGACAAATCCTTCTCACTTCTAAATCCTTGATGCCCATTAGCAGTATCAGTGGGAAAACCCAAACAATAATAAGAGCGAAGGTCTGTTCGGTAACATGTACGTGAATACATACTGAGAGCGATAACCTGCATGCATGGATGGCTAAAAAATTTTGTTCTTCCAGTAAAACCTGTTTTGGTTTATGTGTTGCTCTGATGCTGCTTTCCGCAGTAACAGAAAGCAGAAATATATCAAACTAAGGCAAATGCATACACAGGAGTAATTAAACATTTCTGATATTTTAAAAATAATAAATGAAAGTACTTTTGAAAATCAAATACTATGGAATGCAGTCAAATATCCACAAAGCAAAAGATGATCACAAGGAACCATGCATGACGTCACATTCGAGTCAACAAATGGTGCGAAATCATAGGATTCACATTCGCAGCACCCCAGGCCTGTGGCACTGCATGGACACAGACTACTCCCATAACATGAGAGTCGACTGGTCAGCCGTTTTTTTTTTGTTTATCGACACATTATTTCGCTGACTGAGTGTCGACTCTCATTTCGGAAGGCTTAAGTAATTATTTCTTTGATGCAGCTTCCGATGTCATATGAAGGCGGAAGGAAAAGTGCAAAAATATCAAATTTTATATAGCTCTAACAGTGGTAACATTGATGTGTACTTACAGTTTAGGTATTGATTATCCTATTTATCTAGTAAAACCATAACTTGAGGCCTCATAAAAAAGTATTAATTAGCGGATTAGATATGATGCATCCTTTCCTTAACATTTTGAACTAGTTTTAAATATGGCGGCTGGTTACTACAAAAAAACGGAACGTGAATTCAAGCAGGCAGAATACAAGTAAAAGTAAAGGCAGATCAAGTGTTTTGGGGACTTTGCAATTTGTTTTTTTGTCTGGGTCATGAAAGTTTACGTTAGGAGATGTAAATATGTGTTTTAGATGGATTTAATACGGCTGATTTTGTCAAAATACTTGTTAATCTATGAAAAAGGGGTGGGTATTTGACATTGATGACTATTCAAATATGATTTAAACATTTTATATTGTCACAATCCAAACTTTGAAAATGTCACCCTTAGCATCAGGTAAATGGCCTATCGGAAGTTAGAGGTTAGACACGACGTATTATGTTCAAAAAGTGTCTCGTCGTGCTATACCTCTAACATTGTTGGAGTAGGGACACTCTAGTATATATATGCAGGATAGTACGTACTGCATTTGAGTAACAGTCCTGTATTTGAGTGATAATTTTGTTACGCAAATGCATGATTCTGTGAAATGAAAACGGATAAAGTTGTTTAAAACATTTTTATCAAAAAGGGTGTCAATTTTACATGGCAAGTGGCAACATCACTAATACAACTTTCCACATTATTACTCAAATGGAAACAACTTTCATTATCGAAATGTTTGTAAAAGTCACAAACAAAATCACCTCTATTATTACTTCTTATGGGGCTAAAAATAGAACACAGGTAAATTTAATAAACCATAACATTGTCACTTTATGACAAAGTGAGATAATAGAATTCAACAGTTCATACACAAAAAAATTGTCTTCAACAGGTTGGGGACAATCCCGTATATGCAGGATAGTCCTGCATTTGAGTAATAGTCCTGTATTTGAGGGATAATTTTGTTACGCAAATGCAGGATTCTATGAAATGAAAAGTGATAAAGTTGATTTAAACATTGTCATCGAAAAAGGGCATCATGATTTTTATATGGCATCATCACTAATACAACTTTCCACATTATTACTCAAATGGAAACAAATTTCATCATCTA
>NW_027187957.1:0-54473 GCF_041381155.1 Argopecten irradians | reverse complement strand
GTGTTCCGTAAACCATATACCCAAGTATTTATAGCGATCGGTAGTCTGGATATTAAGATCGCCACATGTGAACTGGAAATTCGATTTTGGTACACTTTTACCAACAAGCATCAGAGATTAGCAAATTAAAACTTACATAAACATATTCCCGACTCTCACTTGCATTGTGTGATCACTCGAGCGGAACTAATCTCTACCACCTGGCACAGTCTTACAAATGCAATCGCACTAAATCCCACATGATCACTGTTTGTAGTGCGATTACATCTTAAGGTGTGAACGATGTTAGTTTTTTAAACTTTTTACTCAACAAAATACACTTTACGCTTTCCATGATCAGCACCATCATTTTCTGCATAACTTATTAATTTATCACTGTACCCATGCATATGATACGTGTGTACATTTATACTTCTTTGTGCACATTATATAACAACTGCTATATTACAATCAGTTTATGAAGGACAAAACTCTTACATGTAAGACCAGGAGGACTGAAGAACAGCGGGAATTAAACTTCAATAATATTTCCTTTATGCTGGTATTGCTAATTATGTTTAAAATGTTTAATTATATGATATTAGCCTTTTCAGTAATTACTCTGTTAATACATTTATTGTTTCCTTATGTTTTACATAATGTCAGCATGCATGTATCATTTCAACTGGAAACAGTCTAGGAGAAGAATTGTGTGAAAAAAAAGAGAAGTAATTTTCAACTGTGGCAGCTTAATATTGTAATCATTTTCAATCCGAAAATAATTACTATCATCATCTTCAAATTCCTTATTGTGAATTAAGTTGTAATATGATTTAAGCATATACCTGATATTTGTTTATATTTTATGACATGTACATGCTTGAAATGGAATGAATAAATAAAAAGATTATTCAAATTTAAAACACAATATGACATTAGCTGTTTATATTTTTTGTCAAAAACACATTAAGCTTAATTATCGTTCATAAAACACACTAATCATCACCTTCGAGACAATTTAATGAAAATCAATTAAACATTAATTTGTATAACACAGGTCGTCTTATGTTTTCCCCGCCTTGACTATCAATGTTCCCTGATCACTCTGAAAGTATTGATTTTATCTTTTTTTTGGGTCACCGACATGAACTGCCTTTAAATCAATCACACCAATGAGAACATACATTTACTACATTCATTATAACACTGTAAGGCAATTCTGCAAGATCAGCGAACATTGTTGATTTACCTTGAATATCTACATACACAGTATGTTATAATATGTAACACTTAATTACATCCTGTTGTGCAATCAATGACGTCACTTCCGGCAGCAAAGTACCATACATGCTGCTTGTATGTTCCATAAAATTCCTTTACATTTCTTCTATTAATAACAAAAAACCCTAACAATAGTCAAACCGTTGAATATGACGCATCCATCGTGTAAGCCAAAACGATCCCTGGTTGCTTGATTGATAGATCATATTTCACATCAAATGAAATGGATATGCCAAAACGATCCCTGGTTGCTTGATTGATAGATCATATTTCACATCAAATGAAATGGATATGGGTTCTTGAATTCTAATTTTGTCAATGACAGGATGGAAAATTAATTTAATTGATTCTATGTAGGGCTTTAAGATTTTGAAATATTAAAAACAAGAATAACGCGTAATTAAAAGTATCGCCAATAGTACCGCATTATTGATTTATTACATAATTATAATGGAATATTTAAAAACATATGAAAGTGAAACAAAATGAAGGAAAAGTGAAAGTACAACATTATTATGTCCTACGGTTGTACGCTATATCTGTTGTTAATTTATTTTACTTATACTTTATTTTTATTCAATCTGATTAAAATACAGATCCTTATTATCACTACGTTTGATAAGAGGATCTGAGAAAATCCCATTAGGGGTCGTATCCAGGTGACCTTTTGAAATGGCCAATCAAATTGCTGCTGGCAAAATTTTTACAGTGAATTTCAGGGGACGAAATAGTTTGAAAATCTGTCAGAATTATTTTCGTGTACGTAGTCATCTCGCCCAAAGAGCACAATAAAGCTTATATGTTAGGGCGAAATGGCGTTGTTAATTGACAGAGCGACGTGCGGAACATGCATTTGATCTGATTTTCTCAGATGCTCTATTGAACGGAATGGTTACAAGAATCTGTATTTCAATCAGATTGATTTTTATTTTGCTTATAATTCTGGAATATATTTCATTTACACCATTACCGCAATTGAAAAAGTTTGAGGTTCTTACAGCTATGTTATATACATTTAGTGTTAACTAGACACATATATGTTATTGTTCAAAAAACGATGGAGCATCTTTAAATGTGAGAAAATTTTGTAACATTAATTCATACGATTTTGTCAAGTATATATTTTAAAGATAATGACTATAATAAAATGCATGGTAATTTGTAATGCGATTAGTGTGTAAATAGCTATTTATAAATTCTGGGAGAAGACATTATAATAAATGTTGCCGAATCCTTTATTGTCAGTAATTTCAACAATGTGTTTAAATATGTTCTTTGATGAAACTCATGAATAGGCAGATAATATTTATCAATAGTACGCAGAAAAACGCATTATTATTATTATCGCAATGTGACAATAAGTAAACCGTGTGGCCTAAATAACACTCGTTATGCCTGAACGGTAAAAGTGTTATCTCGGTAGGGCGTTGTCGATAGTTCATGCAACTTTTAGTCCTACTATTATAGCTAGCCTACATATTCGGATCCCGTTACTTGTAAATATCAAACAAACCTAAGATATCCTTTGTTGATAAATCTTATCAGCTAAACTACCAAAATCGATTCTAATAATTTCACCTCAGAATATCAGTCGTAATTCACAGCAGCAGTAGAAATATATGAAGACGAAGTGGTATTTATATATTACCCGTGACGACGTGTCGTTCACGACTCAACCCATGCATACCTGTGTAGGTGACATTACTTATATACGGGTAGTTTAAAGGTCAGCGGATCATCAGCCTGAGGGGATGGCCGCCATACCAGGTATAATACAATACAGGAATAGTGCTGATATGTTTTCTCATTAGATTTGTAGTTCATATCACTCGATATGATGAAGAGAGAAGCTATTAATTACTGTGAAGAATCGACTGTCAATATTTTGTGACTTTTGTTATAAATGTCGGGGTGGGGGTTATTCCAATTATATATCATTGATAATGTATTTTTAGTTTCGTATCTTGTGTTAGACAAACACTCGGGCTTTTCCATGTATTATGTTGTAAATTTTACAAATACATACGCTTTCACAAACAGTAAACAATGGTTTATATACATACTGAATTGACTTGGGATAATATACACACCTGTGTATAGTGAGACTGTCGGCTAAGCGCTACGTGACCGCGTCCGTACCCATCTGTAACGTGAGCGCATATTCAATGATTATGGGGACATCGTGAAATTACTACCAGATATTTTCAATTACATCAATACCAATTGCAATGAATCATAACACTGCTGAGTTGGCTAAAATTCACATTTTCAAAAACAAATTAATAGCCGCATTTTATAAGGGGGTAGCGAATTGAAATCATGAGAACAATGCACTGGAAATGTCAGATAAATAATCCGAACTAAACTAAGGTATTTGTGGGAACGATATTAATCTCGTACTACATCGGTAGGATATAAATACTCAGCATCGTGTGTACTGAAGCGACACAGCTATTTTTTAAATTCATTCAAAACCTGTTAAACCTGCTGACTGACCTCGGGCATGTCATTCACAACAAAGGCTCATTGGTCATTAGAGCAGAACCGACGGCCTCTGGATGAACTTACCTGTTCATATGGGAACAGGTAAGTATAACAAGTGTATACGCCTAGTCATTAACAATACACAGGCTAAGCTACAGGTAGACTGTAGACATCTCCTGTAATAATCAAACATGCACTGTAATCATAATACGTTCATTCCCGTAACTGTCATTGTAAATCTATCATGTCGATATTCATAATAACTCGCATTGTAAAGATATCATGTCGATGTTCGTAATAACTCTTACTTTAAACTTATCAATCTTACTACATTATTGGGGATATGTGGAGTAATTTGTTACAGTATCATTAGTCTATGAGCCGAACATTTCACAGCGATATTTGAAAAAGCTTGAAATAAAAGACATGCGTAAAGTGTTTGTTTGATTATTTTAACGTCCTGTTAACAGCTATGGTCATGTAAGGACGGCCTCCCATGTAGGCAGTGTGTTGCGTGTATGTTGTGCGAGGTTCATGTTTTGGGAGACTGCGGTATATTCATGTTGTGTCTATTGTATAGTGGAACTGTTGTCCTTTACTGAGATTACCGGTGAGGTGAGTCTACAGGGCGTACAATCCAATGGCAACGCGGTATCACCTACACCCCAAAGAAGATCTCCATGAGTTTGTAATGCTGAATATATACAGAAAACATAGTAACCACAACCAGCGAAGGTAGAAAAACAATAATGACTCATGTACCTTAACTCATGACCAATGGCACCATATCAGACTCTACGTCATATGTGCAATATACCATGAAAGGGTATTCAATAATATATAATTAATGAAAAGAACATACCTCATCCTGTAAAATAAAAAGTACAATATATCGCATTCATGAAATTAAATACGAAACCATGATTTAAGTGCTTTTTTACTGAGAAAGCAATCTGATTAAAATACAGATCCTTATAACCACTCCGTTATATAAAGGATCTGACAATATCCCATAGGAGGTCACGTCCAGATGACCTTTATACCACGTGGTCTTCATATAGGATACATTTTCTACACTTGTCACATCAATTGAAAATGATATTTCGTCCCCGTATGCATAAACAATTAGCTTTATTGTGTTCTTTGGGCGAGATGACTACGTTAACCAAAATAATTCTGACAGTTTTTTTCAAACTATTTCGTCCTGAAATTCACTGTCAAAATTTTGCAAGTAGCAATTTGATTGGCCATTTCCAAAGGTCACCTGAACATGACCCCTAATGGGATTTTTTCAGATCCTCTTATCAAACATAGTGATAATATCCTCTTATCAAACATAGTGATAATAAGGATCTGTATTTTAATCAGATTACTGAAAAAGCTGCTTATTGTACGGATGGTGACGCTGTGACACCTGACAGGTTGGTGGTGGACCTCTTTCCAGATTCATGCGCCAATAGTTGGGTGGTAAGGTGGTTCCATATTGGATCCCCTCCACGGGTAGTAAGGGCGTGTAGGATGGTACAGGCGCAGGTGAAGGCGATGTCAGTGTAGGCTGTACAGTCGAGTCGGCAGTCGGCACGACGGTTGTATGCTGTACAGTCTATTTAGCAGTCGGCACGATAGCTGCAGTCAGATCTGGTATAGGCTAAAGATAAAATGTATATAATATCAATGCAAACAAAAGAATGCATTGCAAATAGTTAAGTTTGTACTATTAGAATTGTAATTACCTCGTCCAGATGATGAAGCTGTCTGTCAACCGCCTCCTTTATATTACATAACTCTTCGAATTCCTCGTAGTGGTGGTTGATGCTATTCCCGCTTCTACTTATGTGAATATACTTTTCTCCGTTTCCGGTAGAAAATTTAGTCACATCGACTTATTATAAGTAAAAATAATAAATAGATAGATTTTGTTTTTTTGAGAAAGCAGACTTTAAGCTTTTATAACTTGGGTCTAAACTTGTTTGTATATATTTGCAAACAAAAGTATGAATAAAACTAGAAATTGTCATAGACAATTTGGCGGGCTTTTCACTATATTTAGTTCATGGTTTTGAAGTTGTAACCAATAAATGACCTTGACCTTCAGCCCTGAATAAATGTGTTTTAGTGAAGATTTGCATGAAGTTTGATCAGCCGAAGAGAACTCTCATCTTAACCCAATTCATATTTCCAAATTCCCACTTTGAATTAGTGATTATACTTCACGACTTGCTTACCAACATATGGACAAGGGTAATCACTTATAAAGAAATATACTGTTACATAAGTTTTTTAGGGGGAGTTATCTTTCTTTGCACAGATTAACCTCTGTCTCAAGAAGAAATATGAAATAAAATGGAGACTACGGCTTCAAATTTGACCCGTACTTCAAACCGGAAGTTGACATTTTGAGCCCACCATCATCAGATGACTTTATAGCCCATCCCCTGGACATCTTATATATGAAATGTGAAGATCCTAGACCTAACAGAACTTCGGGAGAAAAGTTTTCAAGTTTATTGTTAAAAAAAGGACCTTTAACATTTGACCCTTATCGAAAACCGGAAGTTTGCCATTTTTTGTAATAACATGTAGAGAGAAAATGTTTACGCTTAAGATTATCTGCAAAAAATATTATTGGATGAAATCTGTGAAAAGAACTGTTAGTGAGTTATAAGCATTTTTATATTTTAAGATATGACGTCATAGCGGCCATTTTGTTTTTTTTGATGATGATGATGAAAATCATATCAAACGTTAGAGAACATTAGAGGGGTCTTTTCTATAGCAATTGCAGACTATATTACTCATTTAGTTCGACAATATATAATGTTAAACATTTTGGCGGGAATTTAGCAAAGATCAAAGGATTGTTCAAAATGGCATACAGCATTAACCGGAAGTGCTACCGAAAAATGAAAGACACCAAATTCATCAGAATGACATTCTGCATCGATATGTAAAAAGAAATTTCGCAAAATCAAAAAAATAAAAATTCGTGAACTTTGACCCAATAGCGAACTTTTTTGTTTGACCTTTGACCTAATTACTGTAATCGAATAAAAGTTAGTCTTTTATACGATCTACATAAAACATCAAAAATATTTGCTGTATCTTAAACGGTTTTTGAGTTATGGCAGTTTTAAAATTTTTAGGTATGACGTCATGGCGGCCATCTTGGATTTTTGACCTACTTAAAAATGTTGCGGTCACCCCTTCAACTCATGCCATACAATATAACAATAAGGCCATTGGCAAACCTCTTACCATTTTGAAGATCTTTTGGACACACAAAAAAAGTGTAGAATAATAATTACTTACATAATATATAATAATAATAATAAAAATACTGTTAGAGGTAACTTCATGATTCCAACTGTTCCGAAATCAGAATGATTTTTTTAGTGTTCCAGCAAAATTAATGTATTTATGTTTTTCTTACTTTTTGAGAAAATCAACTTTTTATGTCGATGAAAAAAATCCACCTGGAAGGTCTTTTTCACTACGGTGTTTGATTCCGGTTGAAAACAAGCGTTCTGACGCCCTTCGAATTTGCGAATTCAAACTCAACAAAAGTAGCGGAATAATATCAATAAACCAGATATTTTCAGCACTAATATCGAGATTAATCAGGCATAGAACTCGATATCAGGTAATAAGAATTTCCTGTAACAGTTGCGATATGAAAATATTGCGTTGTGAGTAAATAAATGATTAATTCCTTTATTCTGATTACCATTTCTAAATTTGACGATTTGATCCCGAACATTCCAATGACGTCACTTTTTAGTCCTCTATGAGCCCGGGTGATTCGACCTTGCAAGCTGACGTTTTGAAGGATTGAATAAGCCCTCATTTGCGGTATTATGGTGACAATTTGCACTCATATACAGCTTAACATAGTTTAAAATAATGGCGTTACTTTATCTTGGAACATTTCATTATTTTATACGTCACTTTGACAAAAAGAAACAGTAGGCATACGTAGGCTACAATGTAAATCTTACAGCGTTTGAGGATACAAGGCTTCGTTTAGTAGATGAATTTCATGAAATATTGCACAAAAACATCATTAACATGCTTCTGACACATATAATTAATGCGTTGAATTGAATATGTTTGACATTGTGTGTAAAAAATCTATTTTGGTCTTTCGCCGTCGAAAACCGATGAACCGCGGTACCACTTGGTTGCGAGCAGCTATCATGATTTTTTCGTGTTTATTTTTTCTTATTCATTAAAAAAGCGATCTTTGACTATCTCTGAGTCCAAAAGGTTTCGGCTATAACATTCATTTCTTTATATTTGAGTTGAATGCATCAAATCGGATCTATTCTCGACATCGACTGTGCATTGTATAACATTAGGCCTACTATACCTGTACCTGCAGTTATCGTGATTTTTTTTTCATGCAACTTAGTAGAATTTTCCGATGCATACGCAGTAGAAAGATATAATCTAAAAAAGATTGTATTGTACAATTTCTCAATGCATAATATAACTTTGATATTCCATGGTATAAAATGAAAACTGTCGTTTTCTCCGTATCAACGTAACACGAGCGTGTGCTTCGTCTCGGCGAAATCTAGCTCATTCCTCTCAGGGGGTGTCTTCAACGACGTTCGAGCATATCAGAAAAAATCAATAAAATAACAAAGATTATCGTGTATTAAAGAACAACAAAAAACTTTGTGATTTGTTATCAATGTGTTATTATCCTTTTTTCACTTTTCTTCATGCTGAAACAACAGCTACATGCACATTACATTTACAATTTTTTTTATTTTTCCTATAAGGAAATACTCTATCATACAACAATGTTATCTGCTTCTTATAAAAAAATCACTGTATATAAAAAAGCAGAAATCTGGTTTAGTGTTAACGTGCAGATCTTCTGATCTTTCGATTCTCCACCGGCGGCAATTTTTTTCAATTTTTTTTTTAATATATCATGCAAACATGCCTATTCAAACTATTCACAATATCTGGCGAGGGCTACATGTACATGTAGCTCTATTACTACAGAATAAATAATTATATATCTGAGGATTTACATCGGATATATACATGGTCAGTATCTTACAGTAGCTAGGCCAAGGACGTGTCCTTGAACGGGCCTGTTTGTTTTATTTTGGTGTTGACACGGAAAGACGAGATGACTCCTGTCTCATGGACATAATAATTTGAAAATTCCATTTACCGCCTGCAAGGAGACGTCCTAGGCCTATCTCTACCCACAATACACTTGATCGTGGTCTTATACATATGTATTATGTAACTTTTCATCGATAATTTGATCCAGATATATCTGTCTTCGACAGTTGTATTTAGAATTATGAATATGTGGAAGGAACGTATGTACAAGATAAAAACAACCCATCTCAACTGCTATTCCGGGACCCTTAAATGTAATATTGGTCACCTCAGCCCAAGCACAGGGGCACGCAAATTATTCATTATGTAAAATAATTCCTATGTACGTCATGTCCACATGACTGAAAATTATATATTATGTAAATATCGGTTAGCTTGTAATAATAATAATAATAATAAGAAAACAGAACAAAAACAATAGGTCTTTTCACCACATGGTGAAAAGCCCTAAAAACAGAACAAAAACAATAGGTCTTTTCACCAAAATGGTGAAAAGCCTAAAAACAGAACAAAAACAATAGGTCTTTTCACCAAAATGGTGAAAAGCCCTAATTATACTAAATTTCTATTAAAATAAAAGTATAAATTAAATTATAAGCAAAATAAAACTACAAATAAAAATAAACTATAAACATAACAACATTTCTATTAAAATTAAACAAGAGGCAAAATAACACTACAAGCAAAATAAAATTGTAGGTAAAATATTTCAGATTTTTAAGCAAAATAAAAGTATAAATTAAACTGTAAGCAAAATAAATTAAACTGTAAGCAAAAAAATGTATTAATAAAATTAAAGTGTAAGCAAAATAAATCTGTGAAAGAAATATTTTATATTTATAAATAAAAATTGCAAAACTAAATTTCTGTTAAAATAAAACTATTAGTAAAACAAAACTAAATTTCAATCAAAATAAAACTACAAGTAAAACAAAACTGTAAGCAAAATAAAACTATAAGTGAAATATTTTAGAATTATTAAGCAAAATATAACTATAAGCAAACTGAAGTTTCTATTGAAACAGTAAAGTAAAATTATAAGAAAATATTTACCTTTACTTTCGGCGTTAGCTTTGCTTCCATCCTCTCTGATTAAGAATCACCGCCACTTTCCCATACATTTCCATTTCTTTAACGACTATTTTTATCAAAAATATCTGTTGGAAGTGCGCGTTTTTGCTAACGATCGTCAGTTGTATCACAGTCGTTATAGGGTGTAGTCAAAATTCCATTGGGTAGTATTTTAATTTCGAAATTTTAAATATGTCGTATAACCTGTTGAAGGTAAAATATGGAGATGATGTAGGTCAGTGATAAAGAAACCGAATCTTTACCGTATTTCACATAGAGTTCGACCCTTGTATCTTTAATGTCGACATTTTATTCCAATATTATAATTAAAGAATACATGACCAAGTTACTAATGGTTTATAGTTTTAAATTGATTCTACAGATTTTGGGAAAAAATGGTAGTGATAAATATACAATCAGTTACAGTCACAATGTCAATGGCACAAATCATTACACAAATCCCCTTTCGGGAGTGCATTCGAGCTTTCCCTGACCATGTTCAGTGTTACATGAACGAATAACAGAAATGAGAAACCAGCAGCTAAATTCAAAACACAATTTAATTATATATACAATATTATACAGAGATGGTTTACAATGTCTAAAGTAATTGAACAGGCTGATAAAGCAGCTAAGACTGCTCTTCGCCTAGCACACACAGATTTGAAACTACCATACACAGACATCAAACCTTCAATTCAGTTAGCCATCAAACACCATTGGCAACAAAGGTGGTCTACCGAAACAAACAATAAAATGTTTAAAATTCAACCTACACTTAATCCTAAACTGTCCAGTCGGAGAGACCGCAGAGAGGAAGTTGTTCTCGCTCAGCTCCGAACTGGACACACATATTTTACACATTCCTAACAGGCTGATAAAGCAGCTAAGACTGCTCTTCGCCTAGCACAAACAAATTTGAAACTACCATATACCGACATCAAACCTTCAATTCAGTCAGCCATCAAACACCATTGACAACAAAGGTGGTCTACCGAAACAAATAATTAACTGTTTAAAATTCAACCTACACTGAATCCTAAACTGTCCAGTCAGAGAGACCGCAGAGAGGAAGTTGTTCTCTCTCGGCTCCGAACTGGACACACATATTTTACACATTCCTATCTATTGAGAGGGGAGGATCCTCCCACATGCCATGCATGTGATTTTCCTCTCACAGTGGAGCATATTTTAGTGCACTGTATTGATTTTAAGCACATACGAGATAAGCACTACGATGTCTCCGACATGTACACTTTGTTCATGCCGTGAGACATAATCGTATTTTAAATTATCTCAAAGAAATCGGTATTTTAGATAAAATATGAACGTTTTTCTCATCATATCATCGTATCAACTCAACATTTCATCGTTTCATCAACATAATTGCATCGTTTTTCTCATGTGTGTTTTAGCCAAAACTATTTTATCCCATGCAAACCTTTTTTATCAAATTAAACGTTTACAATCTGTGTTTTAATCCTTACCTGCCTTTTCTTACCCTGATCATTTTATCCTGATATTAATGCATGACTTGTAGTTTGGCCCTAAATGACCTTAGCTGTCGATGGGCCGTAAAACTCAAACAAACAAACAAAAAGTTTAAAAGTGAGCAGACTTAACCCTTCTCTGTATAATGTGAAACTCTGTTATATCACATAATAATTATCTATCTTTGCTTAATAAGATAATATTTTTTTCAGATCCTACTGAGGCTATAGAGATGGCGGTGGTGGAATCCTCTACTGATCCTCAAACTTCCAACCTGGTCTCCCTAACTGCTACATCCCCCACTGATCTACCAATTTTCGATTTAGTTTCCCTCGGTTCATCATCCGAGAGCATTTTTTTCGGCCGCCTCGTACAGAAGAACCAAAACTGTCAAGATGTCATAGACTGACACTGATACAGTAGACCTAAAGTGTTTGAGCCCTTTAGTTTAACCATAACATACATATATAGCTAATTTTCTATAAAATGTTTTTATAAACATCTACCTCATCAAACTATGTCTGATCTTATTATATCTCAAACTTGGAAATTATAAAGCTAATTTTCTATAAAAATGTTTTTTTTATAAACATCTACCTCATCAAACTGTCTGATTTTATTGTATCTCAAACTTTGAAATTATAAAGCTAATTTTCTATAAAATGTTTTTTATAAACATCTACCTCGCCAAACTATGTCTGATTTTATTGCATCTCTAACTTGGAAATTATAAAGCTAATTTTCTATAAAATATTTTTTATAAACATCTACCTCATCATTACAATAGTAGTAATAACTAGACCCTAATAATGTCTATTTTCGTATTGTGTAATCAAAATACATAAAATAGTGTATAGAAAAAAATGTTAACTCGTCATTAGGACGTTTATTGATTGTGTTTACTCTCCATTAATATGTATAAATAGTTCTTACCTCTAAAACATACCCTCATCCTCTGATTCAGAAATGTCCGAAATTTCCTCCAATTCGTTGGGGGGTGTTATGTCATTCCCAACATGAATGTTGAAGGCTCTTTTGAACCTTAGCAATTGAATTTGTATGTCGTTCACTGATTGGTTGATCATAAACATGTATTTTTCATTATGTTTATTTCTTTCCACTGTTTCTCTACAGCCAGGCGCCGTTCTATAGTCCTTTTGGCTATATTGAACTGGTCCTCAGTTCTCCATCCTCTCTTTTCTTCTGATATGTTCCTCATATATTTATGAGCCTTAACCGTAAAAATGGTCATGAGGATGATAATGATGATAAAAAGAAGTATGCCGGTTAGCATTTTAAGTTGTTCAAATAGAAGATGTATGTAGTAGTTAGAATAGTAGATGTATGTAGCACTTCCTCCTTTGTTTTTAATTTTCTTGTACAAAAAATATTGAAAATGATCTCATTTCCATACATCTTTCAACAGTGAAATTTCAATGGTCTTTTCAGCAAGCGTTTTTTTTGCTTTTGAGGAATTTTACTATACAACTGATCTCTGATATCTCTGTCATCAGAAAGGCTCTATAAGTCCTTCGTAAGGTCTTGAGGGATTCTCTCTCTCTCGAGATGGAGGTTGCCACAGGTAATGGTGAGCACACAAGAGTTTTAGTTCTTGATAAAATTGTTTCATCTTATGTTAGTAAAAACTTAAAATGGTACAATTTAAATGTATAAAGATATATCTTATTGATTCACAATCATTTTGGGGGAAACTTCGTTATCTATTATTACACACGAACGGACTATTGCTATTTCCTCTCTTAACATCGCATGGATGGAAGCCTCTCTGTCTTGGCTATTGAAAGACAGAGTTATATGCAAGATACATCCATTTCTTTCAACACTTCGAGTAGAGTTATCACACAATTCTATTCGAATGATGACGGATCCATATGCATTGTCCACATGTAGATATGATTCTCGTAAATAAATGAAAGCTTGACAAGTCATTCACACTATCGTACACAAAAATAGCTCGATTCGAATACTTTCTGTATTAATTCTGTATAGATAAAATTGCAATCTGATTGAAATACAGATCCCAATAACCACTCCGTTCTTATCTAACGCAGTGATAATAAGGATCTGTATTTTAATCAGATTGATAAAATCGATATCTTTGAGTATTTGATTGTATTTCGTACATAGTACTACCGTTCTGGTTATCCATTTACTTAGAGGAATTTACTTCCGCTCTCTCCTATCAATTACATGACCCCCTAAGTTCTGTAGAGGGGGCTTTTATTTCCTCCGTGAATTTGCACGCAGAATTTAAGTTCGCAGTGGACTTTTTTAAGTGCCCCCTGTGTAGAATTGTTAAAATAATAATAATAATAATAATCATATCAAAAATCTAAATTATTATCTAATTCTAGTTATTCTTAGACCACATTGGTGCAATGGAATCGGTTAACGTCTGTTAAATGATCTTGTGTTGAAATAGAGAGATGATACTTGCATTAGACTTAGACTTGCTTGATAAATTGCAATTCCTTTCCAGTCTCATGATCTCTTTGTATTCTATAATTAATTTCCATTGGATCATCTTTATTTAGATTGATTACATCATATTTAGTTAAATCAATCACATCACATTCTATCTGATCGTTGATCAAATCAATGACCTTTTCATATGCAGTTACTTTTATTGAAAAGTTGTCTGGTCCCTTCATGTAACTGATTTCTAAAACATACGACTGTGTTGCTCTCTCGATGATAACATTCCCCAAATCTTGGCGGTCTTTCTTTTACTTTATGGGCGCCTGCACACAAGAGTTTAAGTTCTTGATGAAATTATTTCATCTTGTGCAAATTTAAACTTAATATGGTACAATTAACGTGTATAAATATACCCTTTATTGATTCAGAATCATTTTGGGGGAAATATCGTGAGCTATTTATAGAAACGAAGGGACTGTAGATATTTCCTCTCTTAACATCACATGGATGGAATCCTCCTTGTCTTGACTATTGAAAGACAGAGTTATATGTAAAATAAGATATAACCATTTCTTTCAACACTTCGAGTAGATTTATCACACAATTCTATTCGAATGATGACAGATCCATATGCATTGTCTACATGTAGATATGTTTATCGTAAATAAATGAAAGCTTGACAACAGCCATTCACACTATCATATACAATCGAGGGAGCCATTTTTTCCTCTAAAAAATTGTAGATAATTCAATAGTTTAAGTAGCTAAATAGATCAAATATATTCTTTTAACACAGAGAGACAGAACATTTGATAAGAACATTCTCCAGATCTTTTATTGATTCAGAATCATTTTGGGGAAAATTATCGTTAGCTATTTATTAAAAAACGAATGGATTGTAGTTATTTCCTCTCTTAACATCTTATGGATGGAATCCTCCCTGTCTTGTCTATTGAAAGACAGAGTTATATGTAAGAAATATATCCATTTCTTTCAACACTTCGAGTAGAGTTATCACACAATTCCTTTCGAATGATGACGGATCCATATGCATTGTCCACATGTAGATATGTTTCTCAAATAAATGAGAGCTTGACAACAGTCATTCACACTATCATATACAATCGAGGGAGCCATTTCTCATCTAAAAAGTTTGAAGAATACTCAATAGTTAAGTAGCTAAAGAGATCCAATATATTCTTATAACACAGAGAGATAGAACATTTGATGAGAACATTCTGCAGATCTCCTTGGCGGTCTTTCTTTTCCTTTATGGGCGCGTGCACACAATAGTTTCAGTTCTTGATACAATTGTTTCATCTTATGTAAGTTTAAACCTAAAATGGTACAATTTACATGTATAAATATATCTTTTATTGGTTCAGAATCATTTTTGGGAAAATATCGTTAGCTGTTTATCACAGCATTCTACTCGAATGATGACAGATCCATATGCATTGTCGATACGTAGATATGCTCCTCGTAAATAAATGAAAGCTTGACAACAGTCATTTATACTATCATACACAAAAAAGCAAAAATGTACCCAGCGTACCTTATTTCCTTCTCCCTTCTTAATCTGAAGACTCCACCAATGCATTTGATAATTCTCTCTCATTAAAAAGGTATTGTAACTAGTTATATAAATAAATTCTACCGTGTCAAGTTATATGCCCTCCGACTCCAATCACTATCGGTCTGTAATCTGGCTGATCGGACTTTTGACTGACCCTTGCTGCCCAACTGAAATCCAATCCCAAAAACCCCGCATTCGATCTTGTATTAATCCACAACACAGGACATATTCAGACAAATCAAAAGCTCATACCAACATTTGGCATCAGAATTTCAAATTTTTTGCAGGAACTAAATATAAATTTCGACGCCATTGACGGAGTACACCATATCGGATGTACCACCATGCAGCTCATTTCAAACACCTGATATCAATTATCTTTGCATGAGAGGGCAAAGTCCAGTGCATTAACCCGAAGAACACAAATCCTCCTTTCGGGAGTGCATTAGGGCTTTCCCTGACCATGTTCAGATCTACACTGACGGATCAAAGAGATGGTGATAATGTTGCGGCAGCATGCTGTAGCGTCTAATCACTGCTCCTCTATCCGACTTCCAGATGTTGCCTCCATTTTCTCTGCGGAAGCTTGTGCTATCGGTCTGGCGCTTGACCACATCGAAGAACACCGCATTGAAAAGGCAATCATCTGTTCAGACTCTCTTTCGGTTCTTCAGGCTTTGAAATCAAGAAGCCCTAGAAATACTCTAATCCAAAATCTTTTAATCCGAACATTTCGATTATCTTCTAAAACTCAAATTACTTATCTCTGGATTCCCAGTCATGTGGGTATAAAGGGGAATGAACAGGCTGATAAAGCAGCTAAGACTGCTCTTCGCCTAGCACAAACAGATTTGAAACTACCATACACCGACATCAAACCTTCAATTCAGTCAGCCATCAAACACCATTGGCAACAAAGGTGGTCTACCGAAACAAACAATAAACTGTTTAAAATTCAACCTACACTTAATCCTAAACTGTCCAGTCGGAGAGACCGCAGAGAGGAAGTTGTTCTCTCTCGGCTCCGAACTGGACACACATATTTTACACATTCCTATCTATTGAGAGGGGAGGATCCTCCTACATGCCATGCATGTGATTCTCCTCTCACAGTGGAGCATATTTTATTGCTTTGTATTGATTTTAAACACATACGAGATAAATACTACGATGTCTCCGACATGTACACTTTGTTTCATGCCGTGAGACATAATCGTATTTTCAATTATCTCAAAGAGATCGGTATTTTAAGCAAAATATGAACGTTTTCTCATCATACATCGTATCAACTCAACATTTCATCGTTTCATCAACATTGTGCATGAGTTTTCTCATGTGTTTTAGCCAAATTTATTTTTATCCCATGCAAAACTCTTTTTATCAAATAAACGTTTACAATCTGTGTTTTAGTCCTTACTTGCTTTTTCTTACCCTGAACTTTTATACTGATATTAATGCATGACTTGTAGTTTGGCCCTAAATGACCTTAGTTGTCGATGGGTATTGTAAAACTCAATCAAACAAACAAACAAACCTTGCTGGTTTCGAGTGCAATAGTCCGTCAGTCAACATGTCTTTCTTTTCAATTCGTCAAATTCATTTTTTGTTGAATTTTTAAGGTTTCGTCATAAGCTATCTCAGCTGAAGGGCCAGTAAGGTCTACGGTTTTGTTCAAAACCGTAAATTTTGATCATGATATTTGCATCGTCCCCGTAAAAATATATAAATATACGTTCATATCACTCAACCAAACTTCTAGCACTTCTTTCTTTGACTGTAAGTGCTCAATTAATCATTCTACATCTAATATCTCTAGTTCTAAAAAGTCTGCAAATAACGTATTTAGATTAAAGGAGCCCATGTCACTCTAAAGTAAGTCTGATGGTGGTGGTGGTGATGGTGTCGAATCTGACGTACTAATGGTCGATTCCGGTGCCGATGACGAGGCGAATGGGTCGGTGTCAAATCCAATGATACAGGGATTGGTGATGAGACGAGCGTGCATTTGATTGTTTGATTAATTAACGTCCTATTAACAGCTATGGTCATGTAAGGACGGCCTCCCATGTAGGCGGTGTGTTGCGTGTATGTTGTGCGAGGTGCATGTTTTGGGAGACTGCGGTATATTCATGTTGTGTCTTCTTGTATATGTATAGTGGAACTGTTGTCCTTTACTGAGATTACCGCTGAGGTGAGTCTACAGGGCGTACAATCCAATGGCAACGCGGTATCACCTACACCCCAAAGAAGATCTTCATCAGTTTGTAATGCTGAATATATACAGAAAACATAAATATGGCTAAGTAATCACAACCAGCGAAGGTAGAAAAATAATTATGACTCCTGTACCTTAACTCATGACCAATGGCACCATATCAGACTCTACGGCATATGTGCAATATACCATGAAAGGGTATTTAATAATATATAATTAATGAAAAGAACATACCTCCTCCTGTAAAATAAAAAGTAGAATATCTCTCAATCATGAAATTAAATACGAAACCATGATTTAAGTGTTTTTTTACTGGAAAGCTGCTTATTGTACGGATGGTGACGCTGTGACACCTGACAGGTTGGTGGTGGACCTCTTTCCAGATTCATGCGCCGATAGTTGGGTGGTAAGGTGGTTCCATATTAGATCCCCTCCACGGGTAGTAAGGGCGTGTAGGATGGTACAGGCGCAGGTGAAGGCGATGTCCGTGTAGGCTGTACAGTCGAGTCAGCAGTCAGCACGACGGTTGTAGGCACGATAGCTGCAGTCAGATCTGGTATAGGCTAAAGATAAAATGCAAACAAAAGAATGCATTGCAAATAATTAAGTTTGTACTATTAGAATTTTAATATTAGAATTTTAATTACCTCGTCCAGATGATGAAGCTGTCTTTCAACCGCCTCCTTTATATTACATAACTCTTCGAATTCCTCGTAGTGGAGGCTGATGCTATTCCCGCTCCTACTTATGTGAATATACTTTTCTCCGTTTCCAGTAGAAAATTTAGTCACGTCGACCTATTATAAGTAAAAATAATAAATAGACATTTTTTGAAATAAAACTAATTGTTTTTGGGAGAAAGCAGACTTTAAGCTTTTATAACTTGGGTCTAAACTTGTTTGTATATATTTGCAAATAAAAGAATGAATAAAATTAAACTAAATTTCTATTAAAATAAAAGTATAAATTAAACTATAAGCAAAATAAAACTACAAATAAAATTAAACTATAAGCATAACAACATTTCTATTAAGATAAAACTATTAAAACTATAGGAAATAACACTACAAGCAAAATAAAAGTAAAATTATAAGAAAATATTTACCTTTACTTTCGGCGTTAGCTTTGCTTCCATCCTCTCTGATTAAGAATCACCGCCACTTTCCCATACATTTCCATTTCTTTAACGACTATTTCTATCAAAAATATCTGTTGGAAGTGCGCGTTTTTGCTAACGATCGTCAGTTGTATCACAGTCGTTATAGGGTGTAATCAAAATTCCATTGGGTAGTATTTTAATTTCGAAATTTTAAATATGTCGTATAACCTGTTGAAGGTAAAATATGGAGATGATGTAGGTCAGTGATAAAGAAACCGAATCTTTACCGTATTTCACATAGAGTTCGACCCTTGTATCTCTAATGTCGACATTTTATTCCAATATTATAATTAAAGAATACATGATTAAGTTACTAATGTTTTATAGTTTTAGATTCTACAGATTTTGGAAAAAAATAGTAGTGATAAATACAATGGTAAGTAATATAAATTTTATGAGTTGTCTCCCTTGTACTCAATGCGCATGACACAACCTTTGCAACTTATGTAAACATGGCGATGGCTACAAGTCAATTGATCATCTTATGCATCATTGTACCCCTAATACACCTAGCTAGGGGGATAGCATGGATTTGTTAACTTTTTGTACCGTAGCTAGACATAGGTGTATCCTCCGGAGGATCCTGGACGGGACTACATGTTGGACAGGCAATGGCCGAACAGTAGGCTCACTATCCAAGGTTGGAATGCTATGAGGAGACTTAGATATATTCAGATCATTGGAGATGTGGAATGCAAACTGATGAGCGTTGGCGCCATACGGTTGCAGGACCGATATTTTAAATCGATATGTGTAAGTATTCATAGTTTTCGTATTGTGTAATCAAAATACATAAAAGAGTGTATAGAACAAAATGTTAACTCGTCATTAGGACGTTTATTGATTGTGTTTTCTCTCCATTAATATGTATAAATAGTTCTTACCTCTAAAACATACCCTCATCCTCTGATTCAGAAATGTCCGAAATTTCCTCCAATTCGTTGGGGGTGTTATGTCATTCCCAACATGAATGTTGAAGGCTCTTTTGAACCTTAGCAATTGAATTAGTATGTCGTTCACTGATTGGTTGATCATAAACATGTATTTTTCATTATGTATATTTCTTTCCACTGTTTCTCTACAGCCAGGCGCCGTTCTATAGTCCTTTTGGCTATATTGAACTGGTCCTCAGTTCTCCATCCTCTCTTTTCTTCTGATATGTTCCTCATATATTTATGAGCCTTGACCGTAAAAATGGTCATGAGGATGATGATGATGATGATAAAAAAGAAGTATGCCGGTTAGCATTTTAAGTTGTTCAAGTAGAAGATGTATGTAGTAGTTAGAATAGTAGATGTATGTATCACTTCCTCCTTTGTTTTTAATTTTCTTGTACAAAAAATATTGAAAATGATCTCATTTCCATACATCTTACAACAGTGAAATTTCAATGGTCTTTTCAGCAAGCGTTTTTTTGCTTTTGAGGAATTTTACTATACAACTGATCTCTGATATCTCTGTCATCAGAAAGGCTCTAAAAATCCTTCGTAAGGTCTTGAGGGATTCTGTCTTCCTCGAGATGGAGGTTGCCACAAGTAATGGTGAGCACACAAGAGTTTTAGTTCTTGATAAAATTGTTTCATCTTATGTTAGTAAAAACTTAAAATGGTACAATTTAAATGTATAAAGATATATCTTATTGATTCACAATCATTTTGGGGGAAACTTCGTTATCTATTATTACACACGAACGGACTATTGCTATTTCCTCTCTTAACATCGCATGGATGGAAGCCTCTCTGTCTTGGCTATTGAAAGACATAGTTATATGCAAGATACATCCATTTTCTTTCAACACTTCGAGTAGAGTTATCACACAATTCTTTTCGAATGATGACGGATCCATATGCATTGTCCACATGTAGATATGATTCTCGTAAATAAATGAAAGCTTGACAAGTCATTCACACTATCGTACACAAAAATAGCTCGATTCGAATACTTTCTGTATTAATTCTGTATAGATAAAATTGCAATCTGATTGAAATACAGATCCCAATAACCACTCCGTTCTTATCTAACGTAGTGATAATAAGGATCTGTATTTTAATCAGATTGATAAAATCGATATCTTTGAGTATTTGATTGTATTTCGTACATAGTACTACCGTTCTGGTTATCCATTTACTTAGAGGAATTTACTTCCGCTCTCTCCTATCAATTACATGACCCCCTAAGTTCTGTAGAGGGGGCTTTTATTTCCTCTGTGAATTTGCACGCAGAATTTAAGTTCGCAGTGGACTTTTTTTAAATGCCCCCTGTGTAGAATTGTTAAAATAATAATAATAATCATATCAAAAATCTAAATTATTATCTAATTCTAGTTATTCTTAGACCACATTGGTGCAATGGAATCGGTTAACGTCTGTTAAATGATCTTGTGTTGACATAGAGAGATGATACTTACATTAGACTTAGACTTGCTTGATAAATTGCAATTCCTTTCCAGTCTCATGATCTCTTTGTATTCTATAATTAATTTCCATTGGATCATCTTTATTTAGATTGATTACATCATATTTAGTTAAATCAATCACATCACCTTCTATCTGATCGTTGGTCAAATCAATGACCTTTTCATATGCAGTTACTTTTATTGAAAAGTTGTCTGGTCCCTTCATGTAACTGATTTCTAATAGATACGACTGTGTTGCTCTCTCGATGATAACATTCCCCAAATCTTGGCGGTCTTTCTTTTACTTTATGGGCGCCTGCACACAAGAGTTTAAGTTCTTGATAAAATTATTTCATGTTGTGCAAGTTTAAACTTAAAATGGTACAATTTACGTGTATAAATATACCTTTTATTGATTCAGAATCATTTTAGGGGAAATATCGTGAGCTATTAATAGAAACGAAGGGACTGTAGATATTTCCTCTCTTAACATCACATGGATGGAATCCTCCTTGTCTTGTCTATTGAAAGACAGAGTTATATGTAAGATATTAGAATTTCTTTCAACACTTCGAGTAGATTTATCACACAATTCTATTCGAATGATGACAGATCCATATGCATTGTCTACATGTAGATATGTTTATCGTAAATAAATGAAAGCTTGACAACAGCCATTCACACTATCATATACAATCGAGGGAGCCATTTTTCCTCTAAAAAATTGTAGATATTCAATAGTTAAGTAGCTAAATAGATCAAATATATTCTTATAACACAGAGAGATAGAACATTTGATAAGAACATTCTCCAGATATTTTATTGATTCAGAATCATTTTGGGGAAAATATCGTTAGCTGTTTTTACAAAACGAACGGACTGTTGTTATTTCCTCTCTTAACATCACATAGATGGAATCCTCCCTGTCTTGACTATTGAAAGACAGAGTTATATGTAAGATATATCCATTTCTTTCAACACTTCGAGTAGAGTTATCACACAATTCCTTTCGAATGATGACGGATCCATATGCATTGTCCACATGTAGATATGTTTATCGTAAATAAATGAGAGCTTGACAACAGTCAAGTCGAGGGAGCCATTTTTCATCGAGGGAGCCATTTTTCATCTAAAAAGTTTGTAGATACTCAATAGTTAATTAGCTAAATAGATCAAATATATTCTTATAACACAGAGAGATAGAACATTTGATAAGAACATTCTGCAGATTTCCTTGGCGGTCTTTCTTTTCCTTTATGGGCGCGTGCACACAAAAGTTTCAGTTCTTGATAAAATTGTTTCATCTTATGTAAGTTTAAACCTAAAATGGTACAATTTACATGTATAAATATATCTTTTATTGATTCAGAATCATTTTTGGGAAAATATCGTTAGCTGTTTATACAAACAAACGAACTGCTATTTCCCCTCTCACATCACATGGATGGAAGCCTCTCTGTCTTGACTATTGAAAGACAGAGTTATATCAATCTGATTAAAATACAAATCCTTATAGCCTCTCCGTTATATATCAAACATAGTGATAATAAGGATCTGTATTTTAATCAGATTGGAGTTATATGTAAGATATATCCATTTCTTTCAATACTTCGAGTACAGTTATCACACAATTCTATTCGAATGATGACAGATCCATATGCATTGTCCACATGTAGATATGTTTATCGTAAATAAATGAGAGCTTGAGGGAGCCATTTTTCATCTAAAAAGTTTGTAGATACTCAATAGTTAATTAGCTAAATAGATCAAATATATTCTTATAACACAGAGAGATAGAACATTTGATAAGAACATTGTCCAG
The DNA here is from genome assembly GCF_041381155.1 of Argopecten irradians. Classification (NCBI taxonomy): domain Eukaryota; kingdom Metazoa; phylum Mollusca; class Bivalvia; order Pectinida; family Pectinidae; genus Argopecten; species Argopecten irradians. The sequence goes on along the minus strand of NW_027187957.1, from coordinate 31,419 downwards.
ATCTTTTATTGATTCAGAATCATTTTGGGGAAAATATCGTTAGCTATTATTGCAAACGAAGGGACTGTAGTTATTTCCTCTCTTAACATCTTATGGATGGAATCCTCCCTCTCTTGTCTATTGAAAGACAGAGTTATATGTAAGATATATCCATTTCACAGCACATATCACAGCATTCTACTCGAATGATGACAGATCCATATGCATTGTCGATACGTAGATATGCTTCTCGTAAATAAATGAAAGCTTGACAACAGTCATTTATACTATCATACACAAAAAAGCAAAAATGTACCCAGCGTACCTTATTTCCTTCTCCCTTCTTAATCTGAAGACTCCACCAATGCATTTGATAATTCTCTCTCATTAAAAAGGTATTGTAACTAGTTATATAAAAAAAAATTTACCTTGTCAAGTTATATGTCCTCTGCCTCCAATCACTATCGGTCTGTAATCTGGCTGATCGGACTTTTGACTGACCCATGCTGGTTTCGAGTGCAATAGTCCGTCAGTCAACATGTCTTTCTTTTCAATTCGTCAAATTCATTTTTTGTTGAATTTTTAAGGTTTCGTCATAAGCTATCTCAGCTGAAGGGCCAGTAAGGTCTACGGTTTTGTTCAAAAGCCGTAAATTTTTATCATGATATTTGCATTGTCCCCGTAAAATATATATAAATATACGTTCATATCACTCAACCAAACTTCTAGCACTTCTTTCTTTGACTGTAAGTGCTCAATTAATCATTCTACCTCTAATATCTCTAGTTCTAAAAAGTCTGCAAATAACGTATTTAGATTAAAGGAGCCCATGTCACTCTAAAGTAAGTCTGATGGTGGTGGTGGTGATGGTGTCGAATCTGACGTACTAATGGTTGATTCCGGTGCCGATGACGAGGCGAATGGGTCGACGTCAAATCCAATGATACAGGGAGTGGTGATGAGACGAGCGTGCATTTGTTTGTTTGATTAATTAACGTCCTATTAACAGCTATGGTCATGTAAGGACGGCCTCCCATGTAGGCGGTGTGTTGCGTGTATGTTGTGCGAGGTGCATGTTTTGGGAGACTGCGGTATATTCATGCTGTGTCTTCTTGTATATGTATAGTGGAACTGTTGTCCTTTACTGATATTACCGGTGAGGTGAGTCTACAGGGCGTACAATCCAATGGCAACGCGGTATCACCTACCCCAAAGAAGATCTTCATCAGTTTGTAATGCTGAATATATACAGAAAACATAAATATGGCTAAGTAATCACAACCAGCGGAGGTAGAAAAACAATTATGACTCCTGTACCTTAACTCATGACCAATGGCACCATATCAGACTCTACGGCATATGTGCAATATACCATGAAAGGGTATATAATAAATAATTAATGAAAAGAACATACCTCCTCCTGTAAAATAAAAAGTAGAATATCTCTCAATCATGAAATTAAATACGAAACCATGATTTAAGTGTTTTTTACTGAGAAAGCTGCTTATTGTACGGATGGTGACGCTGTGACACCTGACAGGTTGGTGGTGGACCTCTTTCCAGATTCATGCGCCGATAGTTGGGTGGTAAGGTGGTTCCATATTGGATCCCCTCCACGGGTAGTAAGGGCGTGTAGGATGGTACAGGCGCAGGTGAAGGCGATGTCCGTGTAGGCTATACAGTCGAGTCAGCAGTCGGCACGACGGTTGTAGGCTGTAGTCTATTCGGCAGTCGGCACGATTGCTGCAGTCAGATCTGGTATAGGCTAAAGATAAAATGTATATAATATCAATGCAAACAAAAGAATGCATTGCAAATAGTTAAGTTTGTACTATTAGAATTGTAATTACCTCGTCCAGATGATGAAGCTGTCTGTCAACCGCCTCCTTTATATTACATAACTCTTCGAATTCCTCGTAGTGGTGGTTGATGCTATTCCCGCTTCTACTTATGTGAATATACTTTTCTCCGTTTCCGGTAGAAAATTTAGTCACGTCGACCTATTATAAGTAAAAATAATAAATAGATATTTTTTTAAATAAAACTAATTGTTTTTTGGAAGAAAGCAGACTTTAAGCTTTTATAACTTGGGTCTAAACTTGTTTGTATATATTTGCAAATAAAAGTATGAATAAAATTAAACTAAATTTCTATTAAAATAAAAGTATAAATTAAACTATAAGCAAAATAAAATTAAACTATAAGCATAACAACATTTCTATTAAAATTAAAACTATAGGCAAAATAACACTACAAGCAAAATAAAATTGTAGGTAAAATATTTCAGATTTTTAAGCAAAATAAAAGTATAAATTAAACTGTAAGCAAAATAAATTAAACTGTAAGCAGAAAAATGTATTTATAAAATTAAAGTGTAAGCAAAATAAATATGTAAAAAAAATATTTTATATTTATAAATAAAATTGCAAAACTAAATTTCTGTTAAAATAAAACTATTAGTAAAACAAAACTAAATTTCAATCAAAATAAAACTACAAGTAAAACAAAACTGTAAGCAAAATAAAACTATATCTGAAATATGTTTGTTTGTTTGATTTATTAACGTCCTATTAACACGTATGGTCATGTAAGGACGGCCTCCCATGTATGCGGTGTGTTGCGTGTATGTTGTGCGAGGTGAGTGTACTGGGAGACTGCGGTATGTTCGTGTTGTGTCTTTTTATAGTTTTTATCACTGAAGCATGCCGCCGAAGACACCAAGCAACACACCCCACCCGGTCACATTATACTGACAACGGGCGAACCAGTCGTCCCACTCCCTGTATGCTGAACGCTAAGCAGGAGTAGAAACTACCACTTTTATAGACTTTGGTGTGTCTCGGATGTTGTCTCCATTTTCTCTGCGGAATCTTGTGCTATCGGTCTGGCTCTTGACCATATCGAAGAACACCGCATTGAAAAGGCAATTATCTGTTCCGACTCTCTTTCGGTTCTTCAGGCTTTGAAATCAAGAAACCCTAGAAATACTCTAATCCAAAATCTTTTAATCCGAACATTTCGATTATCTTCTAAAACTCAAATTACTTATCTCTGGATTCCCAGTCATGTGGGTATAAAGGGAAATGAAAAGGCCGATAAAGCAGCTAAGACTGCTCTTCGCCCTATCTGATTGAAATACATATCCTTATAACCACTCCGCTCTAGAGAGGATCTGAGAAAATCCGATTAAGGGTCATGTTCGGATGACCTTTATACCAAGTGTAATTCAGATCAAATGAATTTTCTGCACGTTGCTCTGTCAATTGACAACGCCATTTCGCCCAAATATATAAAGACGATTAGCTTTATTAGGCTCTTTGGGCGAGATGACTACGTACACGAAAATAATTCGAATAGATTTTCAAACTATTTCGTCCCCTGAAATTCGGTAAGACCACTGCAGGTTTATCACCCTTAATATTGCGAAAGGGCATCAAAGGCATTGCCGGCGATGTCAAATCTGTTAAGCCTTTGGGATCGGGTGATCTCCTAATAGAGGTTTTCCGCAAGCAACAAGCGGAGAACCTCCTTGGAACCACCAGTTTTGCCGGCCTCACTGTGTGTGTAAAACCACACTCATCATTGAATTGCAGCAAGGGGGTAATCAGGTGCCCAGCCTTGCGCAATGACAATGAGGCCGACATACTGTCATACTTCCAGGAGGAGTGCATTCCGGTCACGTACGTGAAGAGAATCATGACAAGAAAGAGTGGGAACTTGGTCCCAACACACACTTTCATATTGACGTTCGCAACACCAACGTTACCGCAGAGCGTAACTGTTGGTTACCAGCGTTATGCTGTTACCGTCTACATTCCAAATCCATTGAGGTGCCGTAACTGCCAGAGGTACGGCCATCATGAGAACAATTGTAGACGGAAAATGGTATGTCAGTACTGTGGCCGTGAAGGTCACGATGAAAAAGACGAATGTGACATTGTCAACCGTCACTGCGTCAATTGCGGGGGTGACCATGCTGCGTCTGCTCGCACCTGTCCCGCCTGGACTCGGGAGAGGGAGATATTACGGGTCAAATATACCCAAGGTGTCTCTTTCCCCGAGGCTAGGAGGATAGTCGAGCGTTCAGACCTGAATGTGGCAACCTATGCTCAGATCACCCGCGCAAAGACGCCTGTTGACAGTGTCACCGTCAAACATGCGTCGGTCCAGGCCTTGGTTGACAAGCCTAACTGGGACAATGATGTCCCAGATATGGCTGATGCTAAGACCTGCAAAATAATCATGGGGGACCCGAACAGGTTCAAGTCTGGTCCATATAAGCCCCAACACAAACCACAACAAAAACCACCTGGAGCTAAAACGCCAATCCCACCGGCGTCTCCAGAACTTACACAACACCAAACACCGAACATTAGAAAAAAAGTTACCGCCGCTCGTCATAGACGTGCTACATCTTCACCGTCTATTGACGTAAAAAAACTCCCTGAGAAAGCCAAGCGACCAGCAAATACACCACCGCAGGAGCAACGCCAGACAAAAACCACCAAGGTAAAGCTGGCGAGGCTCCCTGCAATAAACAACAAACCCAGTAAGGGATCAGATGACCCTATCCTTGGACGGAACATCTATGATGTTCTATCGGACGACAGCGAGTTTGGTGACAACACATTTATCGCCACCAAACAACCTACTTCAAGTAGTCCTGTCGGTCCGACAAACTATCCTCAGGGACCAACATAGAGACAAACACTATCATACAATGGAACATACGCGGATTTAAAGCGAACATAGAAGAATTAAAACATCTTATACAAACAAAAAACCCATCCATATTCTGCCTTCAAGAAATAATGCTGAAAGACACCATCAATCTCCGACAATTTACACTATACACCAAAACTCCAACAACAGGTGGCCGCCCATCAGGTGGTGTGGCGGTGGCGGTGCATAAAAACGTTCCTCACAGACACATTCAGCTAAATACCACCTTACAAGCTGTTGCTATAAGCGCAACTCTTCACCGAAAAATAACAGTCTGTTTTATATATTTACCTCCAAATAATACTCCATTTAGTTGTGATGAACTGAGTAACATCGTATCACAACTACCAGTGCCATATATTATCATGGGTGACTTTAACGGTCATAATAGCCTCTGGGGCTCCCCAGGCACTGACGATAGAGGTAGACGTATCGAAGATTTTATTAATAAAAACAGCTTCTGTCTTTATAACACCAATGCCCCAACATATTTACACCCTGCCTCTGGCTCGCTTACCCACATTGATTTATCATTGTGCCATCCATCAATTCTTCTGGATTATGATTGGATGGTCAACGGTGATCTCTGTGGGAGCGATCACTTTCCAATTATACTTAAAAACATAGGGTCACCAAAACTTGAGGAGCCTATTCCTCGGTGGAATCTACATAAGGCGGACTGGGTTCAATTTTAAAATTTGTGCGCAGAGGAGCTCATTGAGGATAAATTTTTGAACCTCGATGACCCCATTAAAATTTTCACAGAAGCGCTCACTTCTATCGCTACAAAAACCATACCAAAATCCGTGCCAAAACCTACAAAGTTTCATCTCTCAAATGATTCATTTATCCATTAATCTGGTAGAAATTCCGCTCTGAGGCGGTACTTGGCTTCGCCAACCGTCTCAAACTATAACAATTTTAAAATTTGGAGAGCAAAAGCTCGAAGGTCTATCAAATCCGACAAGAAAAGTACTTGGAAAGCGTACGTCTCAAAAATTAATTTGAAGAAAGTTTGGGAAATGATTGGAAAAATCAGTGGGAAAAGAAAAGCAACACCATCCTCCCACCTCATTAACAACAATAAAATATTTTCTTCAAAATCCGAAATAGCTGACGCCTTTGCCAAAAATTTTGCTAAAAATTCATCCATCAAAAATCATTCCAAAAAATTTCAAAAATTTAAAAAGGAAAAGGAAAAGAGACGTCTTAATTCTAAATCCTCCAATAGTGAAAGTTACAATAGGCCTTTCGAGATACCAGAATTGCTCGAGTCCCTTGAGAAATCAAAGGACTCGGCAGCTGGACCAGACGAAATTCCATATATGTTTTTAAAACAATTACCAGACTCTTCACTAAAATGTCTTTTAACTATATTTAATCAAGTTTACTCTTCTGGCAAAATTCCCGAGTCTTGGAAGGAATCTACTATTATACCCCTTCGGAAGCCCGGGAAAGATGCTACTGATGCCAATAACTATCGTCCTATTTCATTGACGAGTTGTATTTGTAAAACTCTAGAACGTATGATAAATACCAGATTAGTTTGGTTCCTGGAATCAAACAATATTTTAAGTCCTTTGCAAAGCGGCTTTAGAAACCGCAGGGGAACGGTATACCACTTAGTTAGACTAGAAACATTTATACGAGAAGCATTTGCCAAGAAAGAACATCTTGTGGCCGTATTCTTTGACCTTGAAAAGGCATACGACACAACTTGGCAATATGGAATCATGAACGATCTCCAGGATATCGGTATACGGTGGTAATTTGCCAAAGTTTATATCAAATTTTATATCTGACAGGCATTTCAAAGTTCGAACGGGTTCAACTTATTCAGAAACAGAAACACAGGAGATGGGCGTCCCTCAGGGTGGTATCTTGTCCGTCACACTTTTTGGACTAAAAATGAACAGCATAACCAAATGTCTTGGCCAATCTACGGAAGGGTCTCTATTTGTGGATGATTTCTTGATCTGTTACAGATCAAAAAACATGCACACTATAGAACGGCAACTACAACAATGTTTAGGCAAATTACAAAATTGGGCTGACGAAAATGGCTTTAGATTTTCAAGATCAAAAACTGTCTGTATGCACTTCTGTCAAAAACGAAAACCACACAATGATCCTGACCTCACACTCAATGGAATTAAAATTCCAGTAGTTGAACAAACTAAATTTCTTGGACTAATATTTGATTCGAAACTGTCCTTTGTTCCACATATTAAACATCTGAAGGATAAGTGCTCGAAGGCGCTGAACATTCTACGAGTTCTTTCCCATTCTGATTGGGGTGCAGACCGTGAAATGCTTCTACGTATCTATCGGGCACTTATTAGATCAAAACTTGACTACGGCTCTATTGTCTATGGATCGGCTCGCAGCTCCTATCTACAGATGCTTGACCCTATACAGAATCAGGGACTGCGTCTCGCACTTGGAGCTTTTCGAACAACACCTGTGAAGAGTCTCCATGTGGAAGCTAATGAGCCATCTCTAGACGATCGACGAAAGAAATTATCCTTACAGTATGCTGCTCAACTGAAATCCAACCCCAAAAATCCTGCATTTAACCTTGTATTCAATCCACAACATCAAGAAATATTTACACAAAATCAAAAGCTCATACCAACATTTGGCATCAGAATTTCAAATTTTTGCTGGAACTTAATATAACTTTCGACACCATTGACGAGTACACCGTATCGGATGTACCACCATGGCTCATTCAAACACCTGATATCAATTTATCTCTACATGAGAGGGCAAAATCCAGTGCATTACCCGAAGAACACAAATCCTCCTTTCGGGAGTGCATTAGGGCTTTCCCTGACCATGTTCAGATCTACACTGACGGATCAAAAGATGGTGATAATGTTGCGGCAGCATGCTGTACATCTAATCACTGCTCCTCTATCCGACTCCCGGATACTGCCTCCATTTTCTCTGCGGAAGCTGTGCTATCGGTCTGGCGCTTGACCATATCGAAGAACACCGCATTGAAAAGGCAATCATCTGTTCAGACTCTCTTTCGGTTCTTCAGGCTTTGAAATCAAGAAGCCCTAGAAATACTCTAATCCAAAATCTTTTAATCCGAACATTTCGATTATCTTCTAAAACTCAAATTACTTATCTCTGGATTCCCAGTCATGTGGGTATAAAGGGGAATGAACAGGCTGATAAAGCAGCTAAGACTGCTCTTCGCCTAGCACAAACAGATTTGAAACTACCATACACCGACATCAAACCTTCAATTCATTCAGCCATCAAACACCATTGGCAACAAAGGTGGTCTACCGAAACAAACAATAAACTGTTTAAAATTCAACCTACACTTAATCCTAAACTGTCCAGTCGGAGAGACCGCAGAGAGGAAGTTGTTCTCTCTCGGCTCCGAACTGGACACACATATTTTACACATTCCTATCTATTGAGAGGGGAGGATCCTCCTACATGCCATGCATGTGATTCTCCTCTCACAGTGGAGCATATTTTATTTCCATTGTATTGATTTTAAACACATACGAGATAAATACTACGATGTCTCCGACATGTACACTTTGTTTCATGCCGTGAGACATAATCGTATTTTTAATTATCTCAAAGAGATCGGTATTTTAAGCAAAATATGAACGTTTTTCTCATCATACATCGTATCAACTCAACATTTCATCGTTTCATCAACATTGTGCATGAGTTTTCTCATTGTGTTTTTACGCCAAATTTATATTTTTGATCCCATGCAAACCTTTTTTATCAAATCAACGTTTACAATCTGTGTTTTAGTCCTTACTTGCTTTTTCTTACCCTGAACTTTTATCCTGATATTAATGCATGACTTGTAGTTTGGCCCTAAATGACCTTAGTTGTCGATGGGCCGTAAAACTCAAACAAAACAAACAAACAAACAAACCATGCAAAATTTTTTTTATCAAAAAACGTTTACAATCTGTGTTTTAGTCCTTACTTGCCTTTTCTTACCCATATCTTTTATCCTGATATTAATGCATGACTTGTAGTTTGGCCCTAAATGACCTTAGTTGTCGATGGGCCGTAAAACAAACAAACAAACATAATTGAAAAAGATTTAAAACTGTACCTACAGTTAAGATTAGACGAATAATATTCAGACAGCAGTTTCTTAATCACGCTGATCGAGTTACTTCCCCTAGAACATAGTCCAACTTCGTTTATTTTAATGTGGATAGATATTGGTCGAATTCGTCTATTAATGTCCCTCTTCCCCAGCTGCTGCTGAGGGAGTTTTCCTATATGGATGGATTCTCCTGTCGATAACCTGTGGTAGGAAATAAATGCGAGTAAGAACACTACCATTGTATTAAATCAAATATTAACAGGTGTTCGAAATTGGTAGTCAACTCACGTGTCTCACATCCTGTTTTGCATCACTGTTTATCCCTTGCTGATCTATTGTCTCTTCATTCTCTGAGGAAATGAATTGTTATGTTTATTAACAACTTTCTTTTATAAAAAAATGTCAATTTGTGGTGAACAAATGTAATAACATCGGTCAATGCCAGGGTTGGGGTGCCCTGGGGTCAACTCCCCGAACAATAATGTCCTCGCACAGGATCTCGCACAGCATGCATATTTAAAAATAAATATGAAATAAGGGAAAAAAAGGAAAAAAAAAATATAGTATCTTACTTCTAAGATGAATTTACTTACTTCTAGACGAGTAGTGAATAAAACATTTGTTGTCTTCTAGGCTTTTCTTGAAATCTGTAAGATCCTGGTATTCTTGTATTGTCAAGGGTAAGTAATATTTCTTTTCCCTCTTGGTTATATGTAGGTAGACAGTTCCGTGAAATTTATTCAAGGAAACGCTGACGTTAGAACTAATCTTCGCGCAGAGAGTTAGTTCTTTTTTTCCGGATCTCTCTATCTCCTGCACGTTAATTTCTGTATAAGGGTAAGCCATTTTTGCGCCAAAATCTGAGTGACGGTTAACGACGTTGGCGCGCTTTTTATATAGTCTGTTTAGGTAAAGGAAAAAAGTGGAGTAAACTAATGAAATTTCAAATTTAAGGTTGACGAACATGTCGAAGTTTTGTACCGCCTTCTATTTTTTGCTGACGAAAGTTGTTTTACTCATACCGAGTCGTGGGGTATCGGTTATAGAGTGATTGACACGTCAGAGTCACACCCCCCAGATGAAGGAACTTTGTAGGTTTTGGCACGGATTTTGGTATGGTTTTTGTAGCGATAGAAGTGAGCGCTTCTGTGAAAATTTTAATGGTTTCATCGAGGTTCAAAAAATTATCCGCGATGAGCTCCTCGGCGCATAATGTTTTAAACTGAGCCCAATCCGCATATTATGACCGTTAAAGTCACCCATGACAATATGGCAATGGTAGTTGCGATACGAGGTTACTTAGTTCATCACAACTAAATGGATTATTCGGAGGTAAATATAGAACAGATTGTTATTTTTCTGTGAAGAGTTGCACTTACAGCAACAGCATGTAGGGTGGTATTTAGCTGGATGTGTCTGTGGGGACGTTTTTATGCACCGCCACCGCACTTACAGCAACAGCATGTAGGGTGGTATTTAGCTGGATGTGTCTGTGGGGACGTTTTTATGCACCGCCACCGCCACACCACCTGATGCCCGACCGCCTGTTGTTGGAGTATTGGTGTATAATGTAAATTGTCTGAGATTGATGGTGTCTTTCAGCATTTCAGTTCTTCTATGTTCGCTTTAAATTCGCGTATGTTCCATTGTATGATTGTGTTTGTCATGGTGCTCCCTGAGGATAGCTTTTCGGACCGACAGGACTACTTGAAGTAGGTTGTTTGGCGATAGTTGATGTGCTGTCGCCAAAACTCGACTGTGGTCCGCCGTATGCTGGTTTGTCCAAAGTGATTGTCCGGTTTAACTGTTTGCTGTCGCTAAACGTGTTATGAGTTGATGTGTGGTTTGGTTATTTTGTTGTACATGATGAAATAGGACGATAAGCTGAAGGGTCAGTTTCCTCCCCCGATCACTTTCCTCATGGCTGCAAGTAAAAGGGATATGTTTTTCGGGTATGCATGTTCCACTCACGAACAATCAGCTCAGCCTCTCTTTTCCTTTCCAGGAAGGACAAACAATCTCGTCGAGGTCGAGTGAATGCGTGTCATGAGTTAGTGCCCGCTTCAGCAATTGCGACATAAAACGAATCAAAGCGTTTGTTGCACACTGCTTTGTCTCAAAGCACAAGAGCGCGATTCAGGATCGTCTATTGACGCTGGTCACTAGTCCACGACAGGTAGCTCCCACAAAACAAACCCTTCCTTGCGCCACCTGCAATCAATCAGATATTCCTCTATCGAAAGTACCCATAATCACCTCTCAGGCAGTTACGGACGAACAGACATCGTAGAGGTTTGTTTAGTTTGTTTGAGTTTTAAAACTTAAAATAAAAAAACCGCTAACGTGGCCCATCAGACAAGAACAAGGTTCAAATTTAGGGGCCAAACATAAACTAGAACCAGTCCATCATAATTAGGCATTAATATAGGGGATATTAAGATATTGGGTAAGAAAAGGCTAAAGTAAGGGATTAAAAAAATCTAACAACAGAGGTGTTAAATAACGTTGGAATTTGATTATAAAAAAGAGAAAGGGAAAAAATTAGTTTTATGTGCTGGCTATAAAAAAAAACACATTAGAAAACTCATGCCACATATTTGTTGATGATATACGATGAATAATGTGCGCAGTGATTGATGATTTGATGAGGAAAACGTTTTCTTATTAACATCGTAGAGGATTTGGTATATATGTACGTGATGTTGCAGCACGCAATTTACCCTACCGATTACTGATTGTTGTTGGTTGGGCACTGCGACAGTAAGTAACACAAAGGTATTTTGTTTTGACAGTTTGGACGTTTATCAGTATCCGGTTCACCTCCGAGAACCGGGTTTTATTTCACTGATTTGAGTATGTTGTATGTATTGCGGTATCATTCTGCAGAGGCAGGGGCATCTGAGTTATTTAAGGGGGTGCGAGTGTTGCTTTCCCAACATGTACACCAAACACCGAAATGAAATCTTTGTTAACTTTCTTGTTTCCGATTGTGTCTTTCGGAAAGTTTCTACAAGGTCTCCCGATCTCAGGGACTTGACGGATTTTGCTGTCCCAATGCAACCTTGGATGACGTTTTTTAATTACAATAGGTAATCCCTTTTTGCGATGCAACTTTTTTTCCCAGAATTCTTTAGACTTTGTTATCAGAAGAAACTTGGGAAAAGCTGTGTCTATATTGGTACTGTTATCAGGGTTTTGTTTGTTCTTTTTGTTTAAAGTCAGTTATTGGAAGCCATCTGTAAGTTTAGTATTGTTCACTATCTGTGCCCCCACCCACCACGGAGTCCATCATACATCGTATCAACTCAACATTTCATCGTTTCATCAACATTGTTCATGAGTTTTCTCATGTGTTTTAGCCAAATTTATTTTTATCCCATGCAAAATTCTTTTTTTATCAAATTAACGTTTACAATCTGTGTTTTAGTCCTTACTTGCTTTTTCTTACCCTGAACTTTTATCCTGATATTAATGCATGACTTGTAGTTTGGCCCTAAATGACCTTAGTTTGTCTGATTGTGGCCGGTAAAATAAAAACTCGAACTAATAACAATGACAACATCTCAACTTGGGTGGGAACACTATTATATGACACGGATATCCAGTGTCAAAGTGCTGGGATCCACAAGAGATAGTATACTCCGGGTGTTTTTTGGATATTTCCGAACTAAAAAAATCAAAATCTCGGGTTGGTACTCTTCTCAAGTGGTAATATTAAATACCAAACCTTGCGACAGTATTACAACTGCAAAAACTGATCAAGATTAAACTTGGGGACTATTCAAGCTTAGACTCTACGCGATTGACCCGGAGTTGAAGCCAATAGTGGTGGTTTGTGGGTGTAGCAGTAAGAAAAGAGTAAAGAGAAGTGAGCAAAAAATCATATTCAAACCAACTGGAGCCTTCTTCCCCGGGATACGATGAATGCTACCCACGGCAAACAGGTGTTATCTGCAAATATGGAGCTACTGGTGAATAGCGCCTTCTGGTTGACACTGATTATACCAGGGACGCTCCATCTCACCACCAAGAAAGTGAGTGTTCCATCCGCCGATAGGACCAAGTGCCACCCGGTCTCGGGATCATGTCGGGGACCCGAACGCTTGCTTGATGGATATTTCTTAAGTGCTTCCATTCTGTTCTAATGATTTCAGATTTATCATTAGATTGTGATAGAAATTGCAGCTCTGAGGCGGCATTACTTTGGCTTAATCATTACCAGTCTCAAAACATATAACAATTTTATAAATATGGAGAGCTAAAGCTCGAAGGTCTATTAAGGCCGACAAAGGAATAGTTACTGTGAAGAATAGTACGTTTCTAACATTTTAAACTCCAATAAATCTTAGGAAGAAAGTGTTTGGGAAAACGGAGTATTGGCAATTTTAGGTGGGGAAAGAAAACAAGCACCGCATCGCTACCTCCTCGTTAAAAGCCAATAATAAAAAATGCTTTTTCTACGTAATCCGAAATAGCCGTCGCTCGCCGTTTGCCAAAAAATTTACTGCGCTGGAACATTCATCGGTCCAAAACCATTGACACAACAATATTCCAAAAGTTAAAAAGGGATGAAATAATCATGGAGACGTCTAAAATTTAAATCCTCCCAATGGTACTGAAAGTTACAATAGGCCTTTCGATGGCTAACCAGAACGTGCTCGAGTCCTTCGTAGAAATCAAAGGACTCGGCAGCTGAGACCATACGAAATTCCATATGAGTGTTTTTTAAACCTACAATTTACCCAGAACGGCTTCACTAAACTGTCCTTTTAGTACTATATTTAACCATAGACTATACCTTCTGGCAATAATTCTCGATCCATGGAACGGATATCCTAACTATTATAACCCCGTTCCGAATGCCGCTGGAAAGGATGCTTACTGTATGCCACAAATCACAAACGTCCTATCGCTACTGACGCGCTGCATTTGTAAAACTCTTGTAAACGTGTATTGATTTCATATTATGTATTAGTTGGGGTTCCAGTAATCAAACAGTATGTTGTACAAGTTCCGTATGCAAAGCGGCTTTAGTAACCGCAGGGAACGGTAAGACCATATTAAGTTAGGATTAGAAACATTTATCACGAGAAAGCCTTTTGCCCAGATATAGACATCTTGTGGCCGTGTAATACATTGACCTTGAAAAGGCAAATACAGTACTGGACTTTGCAAGATCGAGTATGGAATCATTGAACGATCTTTCAGTGATATCGGGTATACGTCGAGTAATGTCGCAAAGTTTATTTGCCAAATTTTATTTGTCGTGAGTGCAGGCGCGTTTCATAAAATAAGTACGGAGACGGGTTCGCAACTTAGATTCTAAACACACAATAAACAGGAGATAGGGTGTCCCCTCAGGGTTTGTATCCTTTCTGTCAACATGAGAGGAAGTTGTTCTCTCTCGGCCCGACGGGACACACCATATTTACACATTCCTATCTATTTGAGAGGGGAGGATCCTCCCCACATGCAATGCATGTGATTTTCTTCCACTTCACAGTCGAGCAAATTTAGTGCACTGTATTGATTTTAAGCACACACGAGATAAGTACTACGAGTCTCCGACAAGAACACTTTGTTCAATGTTGTGAGACATAATCGTTATTTAGATAAAATAGAACGTTTCTCATCATGATCATCTCAACATTTCATCGTTTCATCAACATTGTTTTTTTCGTTTTATCCGTGTGTTTCTAGCTAAAACTATTTTTTATTCCCATGCAAACCTTTTTTATCAAATAAACGTTGACAATCTGTGCTTAATCCTTACTTGCCTTTTCTTACCCTGATCTTCTATCCTGATATTAATGCCTGACTTGTAGTTTGGCCCTAAAATGAACTCAAACAAACCAACCATCCACTGAGTCACCATCCTCCACTGAGTCGCATTCCTCCACGTGAGTCGCACTGTCCTCCAGTGAGTCGCCATCCTCCACCGAGTCGCCACTGTCCTCCAGTGAGTCGCCACTGTTCTCTAGTGAGTCACCACCGTCCTCCACTGAGTCGCCACCGTCCAATCAAAAGCTGGTAAATGGACTTATAGTGCTGGGAGTCCTATTAGGACTGTTCACAGGTATTTATAAATATTACACTGAACCATGACATAAATTTACCTGGTATAGATTGTTAAATATATATATAGAGTATGTAAATTTTTATCAATGAACGATAAAGCCAAAAACCATACTTTGTATACATATTTCTATACTATTGTTTTATATAAATACTTCATTTCCACTACTTCGCTATTTCTTCAGTATAAAATTTTAAATTCCATTTACAGGGTGCGGATGCTTCAGATTAGTGAAAAGGCTCGAACGGAGATGGACACTAGGACAGCGTTATAGGATACGTGATGATGCAGAGATTTGTAAGTTTTAGTATAGTTGGTGTCGATATTTTCGCTATAATGTCTTTTATTGAATTATCTCCCTTAGATCATTGATGAAGAATACTTACAATTTTGTTTTTAATTTACAGTCACCAATGGTGATGATGATGAGAATGGTGGTAAGTTTCTTTCACTGCATGATCAATTATTAACTAAATTAAAGAAGTGTCATATATATATACAGGTAATATTTTGTCAATTTCTATAAAAGTAACTCTCACAGAGTTTCACTATTATTAAGATCATGTAAAATGAATTATTACATGTAATATATTTACATTGTAGGGGATATTGAAATGAATAGGATGGATTCCCCCCCACGCACTTCAGCAACTGTGCATGTACCATCAGCAACTCTACCATCAGGTAAAACTAGAATGATGTTACTATTGAAAATACAGATGGTTATGAATGACAGTCCTTCAGATGATAGACATTTTGTAAATACTTGTTATACTAAAAATTTGTGGATAAATTAGCATTAACAGGAAGTGTTCATTGAATGGTCTCCCTTAGATCATTGAAATGATTGCCTTTTTGTATTTATTTTTTTTTTTTTTTTGAGTTAGTTTTTTTAAAAAAAAAAAAGAAAAAATTCATTATAATTATAGATGAACTGGCCCAAGGTACCGTTATAGAGCAGATATCCATGAGTAGGAGGAAAAAACCTCTTTGTAGGTATGTGTAGAAGAAAATTTTGCTTGATTACTATAGTTACGTTTGGCATATTAAATAACAGTCTTCATGAGGAGTTGACTTTTTTAAATTACTATTCCGTCATTACCTGGTTTTGTTTGATTGTAATTTAAGTCCTTGAATTAACAGCTGCATGGTCATGTAAGGACGGTGAGGAGTCTCAAACACTAATTGTCCACAAAGTAATTGAACTCCTTTAATAATGACGATCTTTAATTTCGGTAGACTTCTAATCGCTAAACCTGTTGCCGCTACCTCAGGTATCTCCGCTTAATCAAGCGGCAACAACGAACCTATCTAGTGCAACCTCTGGTGTATTCAGAATGTACTGCATAGGCTTACTTCACGCTTTGCACTGTAGAGGTTCGCATCATACTCTCGTGTTACTTATGACTAGGAACTTCTTGAAAGCTCGCTGTCAAGTTCGGCCTTTATTATCGGTAAAAAAATAAAACTTGAATTTCGGTGGTCAGCTGTTGTCGACTCGACCTACTTTGCACCTGTATCAATTATAGTAAACAATTCGGACTAGATCATCGCAACCATCACTATGAAGGAATGAACGCGGTGCACACACCAAGTCTTTTACTATCTTTGGTATTTAATACCGTTGGGGAAGTTCAGATGTCGGAGATTAGGGTTTAGGGAATCTTTAGTACTGATCTTTTAGGCACGGTCTGTGGAGACTACACTTTAATTGTACTTAATGGTCATTAGTGATCATCATTAGATGATCTGTCTAGCTTTCTACAGTGGTTTATATTCGTGTGGTCGATAGGGAGGGATATAAAGTCTGGGTGATTTTGGGGAATTGGGCGATTATGTTTTTTTCTTTGGTTGATGAATTAACTGTGTCCCTTCATGAACAGGCAATGGTCATTCAAGGACGGCCTCCCGATTGTTATGGTGGTGTGGTTGAGCTGTATGTTGTGCGAGCGGGTCACTCAGTGTGTGTGGGAGACTGCGGTATATAGGTCGTCGCACACCCTGTTGGCTGAGCGCTAATTGAACAGGAGCAGAAAATAACTATCACCTACTTGGTTATAGATCTTTGGTGTTCTCGCGGCCAGGGGGACACGGAACCCAGAGCCTTCCTCACACGATGCGAACGCTAACCTTCACAAATGGCCAATAAATTCGTCATTTTTTCAAATGGCCGTATCTCTGCAATTTTGGACGTAAAACGCATACTACTTGAGATTTTACCTGTTTTCAGTGGTGAATAATATTTTTGATATTGTCGAAAAGGTTATGTATACACACAACTTTGTTTATTGTCCTTGTGCAACAGAAGGAGAAGACAGATAAAAAAATACAAGTAAACTTAAAACTCTTGAGTTAACTCACATTTCACTTGTTGACAAGCATTACAATGCGAAGAATCTATATTCATGTCGGAAAAGCATATACACGCAACCGACCAGCTATACATGGGAGGCCATCACTTTCATGACCATACTTGTTAATTTCGTGGACGTAAATTAATCAACACTCAAAAATACAATAGTAATCGTTGTACGTGAATGGTTTTATTCATCAACATTTCTCCACAAATGGGAAGGAATCTACAACTACATAGTTACTTCCCCTAGTTATCGATTAATACCACCAGTCTCCATGTAATATAAGAAAAACTCAACATATATACTCTATAGTATAATTTTTGTCACGGGATTGAGCTGAAGAAAACTGTGGTCATTAACCTATAATTAGCTTACAGATATTTCAGGAAACACAGCACTGACACCCAACCTGAACCCCATAGGTTTTAAAAGGAAAACTAGATTATAAACCTAGGCTATCCTGTGACGAAACCTGACTTATCATCCTCAAGTCACCTTGACCTCCGGTGGGGATGAGTAAAGAGATTGTAGAAAAGAGGCTTAGGCCTGGTGGCCGATGAAGGGGGACTAGATCTTGGGGCCAGAGCTTAATCATATGTTTATTGAATCTAGTCTATTTTCCTTTGTGACAGGACCAATTGGGGTTATATAATACAAGAGAATATAACAAGTAGCTACATTCAAAATATCAACAATGAATAGTATATAGATAATGGATATAATATATGAAAAAGATAATATAAAATGACAAATATGATATACATGTAATGAGATCTTGTATATGATACAAGGATGATGTGTGGATTTATGACCGATAATTGTGTACCATGTTAAATATACTACTCAATAGATATATGATTTCAATGTCCTCTGAGACTAAAACATGAGATAATACTTGAGCTATACTGCCACATGTGATGTTAATAATAGTAGTGATTAATAATTATAGTCATCCACTATTTGGATAGATCTTCTGATTAATTGTAAAGTAGATAGAATTTTGACTGTATAAGTCTTACTCATGAATCAATGTATATCTTTATGCAAAACTGTAGTTATTGTAAATAACTATATTCGGTTGTTCATCCCGAATTTTCAGCATTATAACTTATGGGGTATTAAAGTGTGAAGTTTGCTAGATCTATACAATCATATAGTCTGGGCGTATCTAATCTTACTTTGTACGCAAGAAAAGCAACATAATAATAACATGCAAACCTGTAAATTCATATTACGTGATTAGAGGAATAATTCGTTTAAAACATTTAAGTTTAATGATGCAAACAAGAGAATAGTGAGGATATGTTATGCATCGTGGAGACTTATTTGATTCTATCGTATTCTGTCTATTGATGGATCATAGTATATATTGATATAGAGGCACTAGGATTCATATATTACTACAACATCTATATGTCTATCTACTTGTTATGATGAATGAGGGCACACAGATAGACAGTAGATACTAAATTGCACTGCACTTTGTCTCCATCGAAGTCTACTGCTTTATTTCTGAGCCCGCAAGTGAAATATTCATCAGAGGCCATGTAAAATTTGTAAAACACCCCCTGAGAAATCCCTGGACCCCTTAGTAATTGATTTGAGGAAAAGTGGATGTGTACTAACAGACCAGTTTGTTCAACAGAAATGGTCAGTACACTGGATAATAGTAATTTGCTATCATGATAGAACAGTGATGTAAAAAAACCCTCATTGAAATAGAGGAGGATTACATAACTAACGTGATTTGTTCAATGAATATGTACTCGATAAGAGATCGAAGATAGTTTCAATGCAATAATATTAACGATTTTTCTCATGCATAACATCGTAGCAACTCAATCACATTTCATCGTTTTCAATCCAAACATTTTGTTGCATGAGTTTTCTCTCGTCGTTATAGCAACAATTTAATTTATCTAGTCCCATGGCGAAACTCTTCTTTTTTTATTTATCAAAAATTAACGTTTACAATCTGTGCTGTTTGTATGCCTTACTGTTGCGTTTTTCTTACCCTGAACTTTTTATCCAGAGTATTAATGCATGAGCTTGTAGTTTGCCCTACTAAATGTCCTTAGTGGTCGAATGGGCCGTTAAAATGTTCAAATAAAGAAAAGAGAAAATAAAAAAAAAGTCATGAGAGTAAGCCGCTGGAACCTCATCACCCTTTGGGTAGCTGCTAGAATGAGGTAGTTGGTACCTGGGTTATTGATTGCTCATGTGCGACTGTATGGGCAAGTGTAATTCTATTCATAAAGTGTATCTTAATAAAAAAGAATTAATGTTTTACATATTTTTATGTGATTAAATTAGATTTTTTGGTTGACTTAGGAGTCATTCTTCTAAAGTTTAATATTTTGATTTATAACTCTAATAGTCCTTGATAGATAAATATTACTTGCCTTGTTGCAATGGTCCGATTAGAGGTTCAGCTATATGTATTTTTCTCATAGAACAACAGAGGGACACCAAGAGTGGCCACTGCTATCTCTCACACTGGGTTTGTATGCCAAGTACAATGTTCGCTGAATATAAACGTTAAATGGCGTTATTGTTTCTGAAGAAAATTTAGGTATTTTGTGTCTAATGAGTCCCATATTGGAACTACTATACTTTATCCCTCCAAGGGGGTCTCTAAAAGCAGAGATAATTATACTGAACGCTGTGTTAATCAGTCAAGGATTCGCGTTTCTGGGCCGAATTTGAGTTACAATACATCTCTGCAGAACTCAGCTGATGAGCAAGTAGCAAATTTATAGGATGAGTACCTCCAATTTCCCCAATTGGGGCCCAACAGTCCTCATTGCCCAACGGTGGAATCAGAGCCAGACTTTAGACAAGTTCTGTGTCCCACTTCCGCCAAGGATGTTATGTGGCCAAATTTGGTTTCACAATCCAAAAATGCAGAACTCTAGGACAAGTAAGCCAATTTAATAAGGATTTTTACCTCTAAGCTGTCCGCACATTACGAGGGAAATCAGGCACTGGACTGTACATGTGTGCTTTACGGCCACAGTTACTGAAAGGTAATGTTTATTTAATGTATATCTAGAAATACAGTAATTAACTTATTTCTTCACTATGCAATATAGGATTAATAATAGACTTTGTATAATTTAAAACTTCTTTAAATAAATTGTCCATAAACCTTTTTAATATGTATATGTGTAACAAAGGATCGCACGTGGTCCGTTAGGTTCAGGGGTAATGTATAGGGTAAAGTGATTGTAAACTAAATGTAATAACCATGACAATTATAATAGAATTTACTATAGATATCATAATAAAATATAATACCTGTATATTATATTAATTAACTTTACAGTAAAAATATATCATATTTTAGCCGGTACATTTATGTGTCCCTATCGTATTGTCAGGTAAATGTTCTTTTAATTTCATGGGTATCTGTCTCCGTTTTGTATAAATAAACTTTCAACTGTTTATAGTTTGTCTTAGCAGTTTTTATACGAAGAGAATCAATATCTCACATAATAATCACACTCTCGTGACATATTTAAAAAAAAAAATAGGCTTTGGGGAGACTTCCTCGCATATTGGTGCCCTCCTTTTCAAGATGGAAGCTGCTGCCGTACGTTTTGGGTAATACAAGGTCTGCCTGTACAGATGAGTCCTGTTGTGTGGAACCAGGTGCTTCACAAAGAATGTTAAGCCTGCACCGATCTCAGAGATCCCAGTTTCTATAAACAAGAGGCTAAAAATCGTATATAATCAAGAAAAAAAAAGAAGAATATGCCAACCGACCTGCCACTGAAGAAGAACAACATACCTTCTTGCAGTCATTAGAGTTCGTTATGGAGAGAGAATTTGGTTGGGTTAAAAAGAGTTTTCCGGAAATTTTATTGGACTGGGACCAAAGCCACAAGACAAGACACTTCCAACCGCCACTGAGAGAGTTCTACAGCCACCTAGTCTATCTAACTGCATCAAAGGAAGATCTCTATGTGACAGAACTTTCAGTACTGTCAATATTTTCAGCAAATCAATCAAGGAAAATAGAAGTAGATCACACTCAGTCAGTCAAGTCTTTGACATATGGCATCACCAGAGGTCTGGCCGCATTAACAGCTTCAGTTGCAGGGACGGTAATAGCAGCTTATGATGTCCTTTGTTGCCGGGAAGTGACGTCATGGATTTGCACAACAATGACGCAATATAGGTATTATCGCAATTTCCATAGGTATTTCGCAATTTCCGGGATTGCACAACAGTGATGTAATGAAGTGACGTCAAGTATTGCACAACGTGATGCAATGTCGGCATTCCACAACGTGAAGGTTTTTTACACCACCAGGTATTGCACAACCATCATGTAATGTAGGTAGAATTGTCCAATAACATGTTAATATTTCACGACCATAAGCGCAATACTTTTCCCCCAATTAAATGTTACTACTTGTTGTAAAATAATACATACGCAGAATTTCATATTGATTGTGCAATACGAAGAAACGGTATACCTAGGGTATTTTCACAATAAGATACATGGTATTTCACAATACCTACAACATCTCACAATAGAGGTTTTTTCAAAATTATTTAGACATTTCAACAATCAACTGTGTCCCGTTATTTCACAACACATCGTGTATTTCACAACACAACGTGTATTTTCACTATATCACACATGTGTTCACAACAAGCTGTAATTATAGCACAATGTCGTCATATGTTATTTCACAATACTAATACAACTTTTTAAGAAAAAAATACAACACTGGACAATATGAATCTAATATACATTTTATATAGCTGTCATGTAATGATGATACACACACTGTGTGAAATTCATACATTTTCATACAAGAGACTATATATATATATATATATATCATTCCTGAAAAGGACACAATCTAATAAGAAGATTGATGAAATAATAATCTTTTATATACCTTTGAAAGAAGAGTAAAGCACACAATCTAAAACACAAGTAAATCCACAATACATAGAATTCCATATAGAAAGGTAAGAAAATCCAAGAAAACTTTAGTGGGCACATTTTAATGCTCTCCGGAGCAATCTATTTTTGGTCTTGAGGAATTTTATAGTCTCTGTTTATTTCATCCATTTCGATCTGTAAGAATGTTTTATATTGTCTTCTTAAGTCCTCCTTGTACACATCACACTGTTCACATTTTTTATGAATGTTAACTTGGGTTCCTATATCAACAACGCTGGTGTTCATGCTGACATCACAAGGTGTATCTAGGAGAGCATGGACTAAAAGAAAAAGGAAATGAAAAGCACATAAGTAAAAACATGTAAACAAAAGAAACCCATGCAAACAAAAAGAAAAAAAACTTGCGATGGTGAAACTTAAGCAGTTATTTGACCCATTTTTACATACCTGCTGTTCAGCAGCAGCTGTTCGATGAGCTTACCTTCTTCCTCCGCTGTCAATGGGGTCATATCCTGATCACTGAAATAAAGAAAAAAATGGAATTTATATAATACCAATATTGTTTAGATCGGCAAGTTGTTCATATTTTAATAAAAACAGAGAAGTTTACCTTACCTCATGTTTAACAGCTCCTCAATGTAATCTTCCTCTTCAGGGGATAATTTAACATTAGGTATCACCTGATCACTGGGGAGGAGAAGTAAGATATAAATAAATATATATATAATGAACAACACATATATATTATTTAAAAAATTGGTAATGGTTTTTGTTAAATGCTAAGTTAAAATACATGTGTACTTACTTTGAAACCATCATCAAACTCATCATAACTGTCCGTTAAATCAATTACGTCCATCTTTGAATCGCTATCAAACTCATCATAAGTGTCTGTTAAGTCAATTATATCCATCTTGATATAGAAAATTAAGGTGGACTGCATAAAAGGGTGGGAAAACACCCTATATATATATATATATATATATGGCATCAAATGCCACAAGATTTCATTGGTCAAAAAATATTTTGATTGAGAAAAAATGTGAAAAAAAAAACAGGTTTTATACCTTAAAAATAACTTTTGTAAGCGAATGGGTGTGAGCTACTTCTTCTAGGTCATCTATTTATAAATAAATTGCCAAAATGTTAGAAATCACCAGAAATTTTTTTAGGTAAACTATATTAAAAATATGCTATAAGGTGTGAGTAAAACGTTACAAAAAATGATTTATCATATGAAGTGGAAATTTTTTAAAACCTCTCACTATTTATTTTGTTTTATTGATAGACATTAATAAATGAATATTAACATATAACTCTTATAAAATTATTATAGGTCAGTGCATCATTGCGAACTTTGATACAGGTCACGAAACATATACCATCATACCATGTGATGTACACGTGTGCACACAAATGAAAGAGCGGTAACTGTTAGAAGACTAAGTAACATTTTTCAACATTAAATGAAAAAATATATATATATATATCATTCAACAACAACCATACCCTTTTTTCTTTTTTATTTTCAATATTATTTTTTATAAAAGATTTTGATAAAAAGTCTATAAACAAGGATGATATATACACGACGTAATTTTTTTGTACGAAACTGAGAGCTCCGAAATAGCACACACAAATGCGATCTGAAAAATAATGGCGGGGTGGATGCTGTTTGGTTTCGTGATTCTAAGCTTAGGCTTAACTCATGCATCAACACGCTGCACAGATTACGGAGACTGTTGCAATGAGCGTGAGACATCGTCTCACAATGACATCGATGTGGAATGCTGGTCGACGACATGCCCATGCGTCCTCTTTGACTTGCATGCAAGGAACATCACAACAATCCACTTAACAGTGATGGGTGAGGGATCCGCATACATGGAGATCAATGTACAAAGGTCCGCAGAAGGTATACATCTACGCGGATATTGCTGACCCGCCAGCATGTGTAAGACCCATTGTATATAGACAATGGTCCTGGGAGGCCGTGATAACTGTAAGTAAATAATCAATGTTTATATCTGATTTTAGGATAAAATTGTGTCGTTTCAATTTTTTGTATTGACGGTTTTTTTTTTTTTTAACGAAGTCTAATGTTTAATTTTAAACTTCATTCTCAGTCGTATTTTGTCTTTTCTTACAAATATTTGATCGCTTCTTCTGACCTAACTACAAGTGTGTCGTACCATGTGTACAACTGACGTTGTGAATGGCATGTGCTTACATTTCTCCTCAGCAAAAATAAGAACGAAATCAAAAAAAAATATCTAGATACATGTACATTAAACTATCCATGTTTTTTGTCATCGTAAATTAAAGCTATTAAAGAGAAATGTAATTGGCCATTGATTTAAGACAGTGTAAGACCTAGTATGTGACCAAATAGGCACCTGATATATTGACAATCAAGGACCAACCTCTGATAACTCAAATACCCCCCATATTCCTCAAACTATCAACATGGTCCCCAACGGTTTGAGTTAGAGAGGTTTTACTGTACATAAAAGTTTGTGTGTTTTAGGTTTTTTCACATGCAAATGACATATTTTCAAAAAAAAAAAAAAAAAAACATGTATCAGTATTTTTTTTACATATACATTGTATTAGTGTTTGTCCCGATGGATCGATTATAATCGATGTCTAATCGAAAAAGGCAACCGATTTCCGACAATCGATTATGAGGTTTAACATCGAGATTATTTTTAAAACCGGAAAGTGTGAGTTCTACTTTCGTTTTCACATAGAGAGTACAATAATTTATACCATTTTTTACTCTTCAAGCTGTAACCTCTACAAACCTGCTGTTAAAAGATAAATAATTACAAAAATGTAAACATAAGCTGTTCATCGATGAAATTTGTTATGTTTGAATGATTTTTGATGAGAAAAATAAAGATACGAAAATAGGCAGAGTACAGTCAGTATAAAATCAAAATGAATAGTCATGCTATTTTTGTTAAAAAAGCACTAACATTTCTAAGAAATTATGTGACAGTAGACTAACCAATTAATAATCGAAAAATCGATCGGTTGACACTAACCAATTATATCTGATCATCGATGATGAAATCTTAACCAATTCCCAACACTACATTGTATGTTACCTCAGACAATGAATGTATTTTTAATGTTTTTTTTTAGTATGAAGTTTACAAATTATATAATAATGACTTAATACTTTCTGAGATGTCCCAACACACTTGAAGATTGGTTTAGATTAAAAAACAGCTGTATTTTTATATAATAGTGAATTATAATGTGCAATTATTGTTCACAGGTACATATGATGTTGAAGTAAATAACTCAACAGACCCTATGACCCCTGTGACAGCATCAGAGATAACAGTCACTACAGACTCGGCAACAACCTCGGCGATGACACCCCCCACGGCCTCATCGGCAACAACCTCGGCGATGACACCCCCCACGGCCTCATCGGCAACAACCTCGGCGATGACACCCCCCACGGCCTCATCGGCAACAACCTCGGCGATGACACCCCCCGCGGCCTCATCGGCAACAACCTCGGCGATGACACCCCCCGCGGCCTCATCGGCAACAACCTCGGCGATGACACCCCCCACGGCCCCATCGGCAACAACCTCGGCGATGACACCCCCCGCGGCCTCATCGGTAACAACCTCGGCGATGACACCCCCCACGGCCCCATCGGCGACACCCTCTATGACCCCATCGATGACACCATCAGGCAGAGCAGCAACAGTGACACCTCCAACAGTGACTGCATCTCCTTTGTCATCAGTAACAACAATTGGATAGGGTAAAAAAAACAAATCAAAAAAATATATATGGTTTCTATTGATGATCCCCCTAGCATTTTTAATAATAATAGCTATATATATGGCATATAAAAGAAGAATAATGAAAAAATTATCAGATGTTACAATTATTAAGACAAATTATGATATTTTTAATATGTCAACT
This sequence comes from Argopecten irradians, assembly GCF_041381155.1. Lineage (NCBI taxonomy): Eukaryota > Metazoa > Mollusca > Bivalvia > Pectinida > Pectinidae > Argopecten > Argopecten irradians. Next base: position 5,314 of record NW_027187957.1, on the reverse strand, counting down.
CTGCAGAAAGGAACCTCAAAATATGAAAAGATGGTTAGTTCTGATGATGAAGAAATATAGGAAGAAACCATCCCTGGGACACTAGTGACCTCTTATGACACACTATGATATTTGACAAAAATATGTTCTTCCCTCATGAATGTACAGGTTTCCACAAAATTAATGGCCAAATATGAGGGAAACTACAAATTATTAAGTAGTTCATTGGATTTATTATACAAACCTTAATATTTTAACAGGCTTCATTATATATCTATTTTCATGTCTTTATCATGTGGTCATAAGAACATTTTTCATATCATGTTTTTTTATATACTAACATTTTTAATGGAAGTTTTAAATTTCTAACCATCTTCATAAAGAAAAGGAATTCCAAATTTATATAAGTCTTGAAAGTGAAGAATGAATTTGAGAATTCCATGATTATCTTGATGCACATATCATCACCTCATCCATCTACAACCTATATCATTTTATCATTTCAGTTTTCATCTCACTCACAGCAATTTTTGGAGTAGCAATTATAGCCCTCATCATTTACAACACCATCATTAAGAGGCAAGCCACAGAAGCTCAGAATTCATCAATCCTCCCACTGTATAACCTTACCTCAACAGTTCCATCTGCACCATCCCTTACCTGTCAAGATACACTTCTGGAAGAATTAGAAACACTAAAACTGGAAGACTCACCTCTACCGAAAGAACAAGAGAGAAAAAAAACACATAGTATGAATTTGAGATACAAATCCAAATGCACCACTGCAATTTAAAATTGCCCCCAAAAAAAGATGTTTTCATTTTCTGCGAAAAAAAGTAAGGTTTTATGAAAGATTCAATATTTGAAATCAAAATTTGCAGCCCCCACGTGTTTAAATATACCTAAAGTTTAACATCTATAGGAGCATACTTAGTGTAAATCTTTGGTACTTTTATGATGATAGCCCCTCCATGTGTCAAAAAAACTACCTCAAGTTTATTATGTACCTTACATCTCATAATCATTTACATTTGACCTAAAGGAACCATTTTTATATGCATGATACTTTATGATGATAGTCCCATGTGCCTAAATATATATCAAGTTTAATATTTTAGATATTACTTAGTGTATATCTTATAACTTTGTTAGAAAATAGTCTATTAAATTTAGTTTTTTTTGTTATGTTGTTTAACATTTTAGACATTACTTAGTGTAAATCTTATAACTTTGGTACTTTTATGATGATAGACCTCATGTGTCAAAAAAACCTACCCCAAGTTTATGTACATTACATCTCATAATTATGCATTTGCAGTTGACCAAAAAGTGTATTGATTTTTTATATGCATGATAGTCTATTAAATTTTGTTTGTTGTTTTTTTGTTATCTTTTGAAACCTTTGAACTACCTCTCAGAATCACAACCATTATATTGTTGTCAAAATGTGTTTTAGAAGATGAACAGCAGAAAATCAAAACAAGATTTTTTTTAAAATCTTCAAGTTTATCCCTGAAAAAATGTGTCTTATAGTGCCAAGTTATCAAACTGTTATAGTGCCAATTATGCGTGTTCTTCATTATCATATCTTATTGCTACCATATCTATAAATGCTTGTTTTTTATTATCATATATCATTACATCTTTAAGACATTTGGGGATTTATTTTGATCAAAACATTCATAATGGTTGTGATTTAAAAAAAAAATGGAAATATTAATCTTTATTCTATGTATTTTTTTAGGGATGAGCATGATCATACTCTCATTTTTATTTTAAAGATAATGTTTGGTGTTTCAAAAATTGTAAAACAACATGTCTCCATTTTATATCAGTGTTTTAATACTTATTTTATTGATAATTTGTAGTTGTAGATTTATACATTGTTAAATATACATAATACGCAAGACATGTGTCATTATGGTGCTATGATTCTTTAGGATCTACCTTCATGTTTTAAAGATGTTGTTTTGCATAATTTAGTATGTTACACAACTTGTTAATTATGATAAAAAAATAAAAAACACATCTTTATTTCATGTGAAGTATTTAATATGAGACAAAAAAAACAGACATCTTTTATAACATATCTGTATTTTCATTACTTTTTGTTGATGTAGTTTTTAGATTATTACATTGTTATGAATCAAAACTTTTAATTTCATAAACAGTCAATTTTAAGTTCATATGTGCCTGTATCTTATCTGTTAACAATGCTTTTTATTATAACTGACATACATCAACATCTTAACATAGTTTTAGACATTGTCTGTTATGATGTCATACAATACTCTATCATAAGTTTATGTGTACATTTACAGTTGTTCTAAGTGTATCATTCTTAATATGCATGATAATGACAATAGTCACATGTGTCAAAAATATATTGAGTTGGTGCTTTTTTTTTGCCAAAAACTGTTTTAAAAACCAAAAATTGTATCATAAACATTGTTGCTTGTGCAAAAATATCATTTGAAAACCATTGAACTACCTCTCAGAATCAAAACATGATATTATGTATAAAAAACATCTATATTTTTTAACACATAATTTACTCCTTTTTTGCATTTGAAAAAGTCTTGTAATTGTTTAAAGTGAACCTTTGAACTACCTCTCAGAATCAAACCATGACATTGTTGGCAAAAAGATGTTTTAGAAGATTAAATTCTTCAAGTTAAATGTACCAGCAAAAAAAAACAATCTTATGTTAAGTTGTTAACATTACATACATTGTATGTGAAGTCATGTAAGTAGATATTAGAAAGTCCTATATTTTAAGCAGTGTTTTTTTTTTTTTTTTTTTTAAAGGTCATATGTGACTATGGTGTTTATTTTGCCTGTTTTATATGTGATTCTTCATGATATCATTCCTTGGTTTAAACATGTTTTTAAGAAAAACATTCCATATACAGGAGGGTAAAAAAACAGGAAGATATAAATGACAGAAAAAAATCAAATGATAACATGTGTCTTTATCATAGTGCCAATTATGTTTGTTCTTCATTATCATATCTTATTGCTACCATACTTTTATTGATCATATGTAGTTGTAGATTCATACATTGTTTACATAATATGCAAGACATGTGTCATTATGGTGCTATGATTCTTTAGGATCTACCTCCATGTTTTATTCATAATTTAGTTATGTTACACAACATGTTAGTAAACATTTTTATTTCATGTAAAGTAGCTAATATGAGACAAAATTTTAAAAAATGATTAATACTCCATTAAACATCCTTTTTAAAGATGTATATCGTTATACTCATTGATATTGTTTTTTTTTTGTTTTTTTTTTTTTTTGGAAAAAGATTTAAAAAACAAGTGAAAATATAAATTTCATAGCATTCCTAAAAAAAACAGGTCCATATTGGTTGTGATTTAACAATGATAAAAAATTATATTGTATTGATTTTAAAAAGATGTATATATTGTTATGTTCACAATAAAATTACTTTAAAAAAAAGTATTTTTTTTTTAGTATTGTATTACTTAACCAGAAATAACACTTAAAAAATTATATTTTCACTGTTGTTGGATATTTATTTCACATATATTTTGATCTCATTACTTAAAAGCCAATTTCACAGCATTGAGTTATATCTACAAAATGAGTTCATAGCTATTCATCTTTATAAAAACTATCACACATGTACCATTACACATAGACATACAAAATCTGGACACACATGAATTACAATTTATTGTGAAATATCTGTTATTTCACAATATTTTGAAACAGTATATTTTAAGTACTGTATAACTATTATTAAAAATATCTATTTCACTGCTGTTAAATATCTATTTCACAGATATTTTTTCAAAATATGAATGACCTCATAACTTAATAGCTGTGATTATATATTACACAACATTGAGTAATATCTACAAAAAGAGGTCATAGCTATTTCTGTGTATAAAAACCTCTTGCATATACCATTACACATAGACATACAATTCTGGACACGCATGAGTTACAATTTATTGTGAAATATCTGTTGATTCACAAGGTGATGATGACAGGAATTACAATTTATTGTGAAATATCTGTTATTTCACAATACGTTTGAAACGGGTCCTATAAAATGATCATCATCCTTCTGTTATCACAGATTCACAAGTTGATCATGACAGATAATTTATTTCCTGATGAAACAACGGATTTTTTTTTTCTCCAACGAATTTTTTGGATGAACTAATGAACTACGACCCAAATGTAGTTAGCAACGACCTAATGATCCAAATCAGCATAGAGTCTGTTGAGAATCACGAATATATTAGTCAGATTGGTCCAGAAACACCTCAGACCGGGATAGGACTCATACAACCGGGACCAAATAACACGGAGGGATCAGAAAACTTATTGCTTAGAGTTATTCCTCCAACTCAAAATTTTTTCTCCGACGATTATCTGGACTGAACTAATGAATTACGACCCAAATACGGTGCACCGACATAAGGGTCCAACCAACATGGGGTCTACGGAGAATCATGAAGATGGTATTCAGAAAGGACGAGAACCTTCTAGGATAGGAAACAGTGCTCAGACAGGAAGTGGATCCCCAGAGCCAGGGCCAAGCCACGCCGAGGGATCAGAAAATTTACCTTACACGTTTCAAAAAGTTAAACAGAGGACATTTAAGAACTCTGTGGTCGACACACATTATGAGGTGAAGTTTAATGTGGATAAGACAATCGAGAATAAAAAACTTTCAACCCTTTATGGTGAAATAGAGGGCATGCTCGATGACGTCATAGGGGAAGCTTCGCAAAATTTACAAGAGTCGGACCTAGGCAGAATCATCATACATCACGACAACCTATCAAACCCCATTTATGTACCCTTGAGACCTCTGAGAGACCTGACCGGAGAATATGTCATGGAACACCTACAGAACGTGTTGAACAGTCACCAGGACATGCCCATGGATCAGAGTTTTAGACTCGACGTTGGGACCATGGAATTACCCAAGGGAGGTAGATCTAAACCAATCAACAAACTTGGAGGGTCTCGCAACTCGCTTACCATGAAAAAATCGATCATCGAAATAAAAAACCGAGATAATACTTGTCTTGCTCGTGCCATAGCCATGTGTTTCGTTAGAGGATGCCTAGTATCTACCTCTACGTGGAAGGATATCATCAAGAACGAGTCGCCCTGCACATCCATGGAAGAACTGATCATAAAACATCGACAGTGTCCGTCCTGGTATTACATTAAGGCGTCAAGACAGGGAAACAATAAACAAAAACTGCTGGCAGATGCACTATGTCTCAAGCTGGAGTTCCCAACGACCGCTTTCTCACTGTGTGCGACATACCAGCATTTGAA
>NW_027187956.1:0-54494 GCF_041381155.1 Argopecten irradians | reverse complement strand
CGTGTGACCTGACAGAGAAAGCAGTCTTTATACACACAGAATATTGTTTCAAAAGTAATCTTACATCGCCGACTATATTAAAGATCAATCAACCCTCCATTCGTCTTGTATTTATCTTGCCATATTCTCCTCTTTTTTGACTAGGTCAATGTTAATAATGACCAATTGAATTGCGTTATACAATACAATAAATAAATGAAACCGTTGTAATCTATTCTTCTATCCATCAGTAGCCATAATCTCGGCCCCGGCGTCATCGCTATACCACGGGACCTCTACACTCTGGAAATCAAAAAAAAACAAAAAATATGAAATGTAAAATTAACACGACTGGTTAATTTCTTATCGTCAAGCCAGCAATACATTATGTATTCTGTTAAGTATCCAACGATAAAGCAGCTTGGTAAAATCACATAGTATTTTCTTATCATATTCGTAAAAATTACGGTTATATTACCAGTAGTAAAGTTATTTCTCGTTACGAGTTGTAAAGTAAATTACGACTTTTTCTCAAGCCTGGCCCGGAGGCTATATTCTTCACCGGGAGGTGTGAAGACTCCTGCTGTGAGACCATGCCTCGCTGGCACAGCTACTTTACCTGTGTCCCACCGGCTAAAAAACTGATCTAAATCGTCCCAATATTCTTACTGTGGGCATTTCTTGTTTATTTTTTTATATTCAATAAAGGCATTTTTTCAGAAATATCGAGAAGTTCAAGTCGCATAATATATATTTCGTCTTCATGTCCAGCAAGTTTTCGTTTCTACAAACTTAACGTAAATATGATTGATTTTCAGTAAAACGTTTCATATGTTTCATTTAAAATATTAATTTCAACACAAGACGATACATACATCATGAGAATATTGTTACCAAACGCAGGTAGACGTTGTCCTAATTTTAAAAAAAAAAATGTGTATAATCCAGAGACATACATAATTTATTTTATCTACGTCTCTGTTATATTATGTCTACGCGCTCTGGAATAACTCACGGGGAAAATCACAACCATTGTAAACTAAATCACAACCAGTGCAAACTAAGCAAAGTACCTATCCGCGGGCAAAACGTTACGAAGACAATGAGGGATCACACATACTGATAGCAGGGAAAGCCCACCTGTTGTTTTTGATTGACAGCCACAGGTACGCTAATTAGTAATTGATCCATGTCACTGCAACTCACAGGTAAGTGCCCGAGCAATTTTATTCTGATTCTGATTCTTTTACAAAAACTTCACTTCTCTTACCTGATATACTACCATTAATTATACACCGACAATCGGTAGTTCACGCTGGGATTTGGCAGTTTTATTTAGTTCCAAACAACAACAAGACAATACTTCAGTTTAATTTCGAAATGAATTTTATTCAGATTCTTTTACAAAAACTTCACTTCTCTTACCTGATATACTACCATTAATTATACCCCGGTAATCGGTAGTTCACGCTGGGATTTGGCAGTTTTATTTAGTTACAAACAACAACAAATACTTCTGTTTTAATTCCGGAAAAGAATTTTATTCAGATCCTTTTACAAAAACTTCTACTTCTCTTACCTGCTATATATACTACCATTACTTATACCCCGTTAATCGGAAGTTCACGCTGGGATTTGACAGTTTTGTTTAGTTACAAACAACAACAAGACACATTTTTATGTTTAATTCCGGAATTAATTTTATTCAGATTCTTTTCCAAAAACTTCACTTCTCTTACCTGATATACTACCATTTCTTATATCCCGACAATCGGTAGTTCACGTTCGATTTGGGATTTGGCAGTTTTTATTTTAGTTACAAACACAACAACAAGACATACTTACTGTTTAATTCCGGAAAGAATTTTTTCAGATTTCTTTTACAAAAACTTCACTTAACCTCGATTAACTAATATGTACCATTAATTATACACTGAATCGGTAGTTCACGCTGGGATTTGGCATTTTTATTTAGTTACAAACAACAACAACAAGACAATACTTCAGTTTAATTACGGAATGAATTTTATTCAGATCCTTTCACAAAAACTTCACTCCTTTTACCTGATATACTACCATTTCTTATACCCCGGCAATCGGTAGTTCACGCTGGGATTTGGTATTTTTATTTAGTTACAAACAACAACAGCAAGACAATACTTCTGTTTAATTCCGGAATGAATTTTATTCAGATCCTTTTACAAAAACTTCACTTTTTCTCTTACCTGATATACTACCATTAATTTATACCCCGGCAATCGGTAGTTCACGCATGGATTTGGCAGTTTTATTTAGTTACAAACAACAACAAGACAATACTTCAGTTTAATTCCGGAATGAATTTTATTCAGATTCTTTTACAAAAACTTCACTTCTCTTACCTGATATACTACCATTAATTATACCCCGGCAATCGGTAGTTCACGCTGGGATTTGGCAGTTTTATTTAGTTACAAACAACAACAACAAGACAATACTTCCGTTTAATTACGGAATGAATGAATTTTATTCAGATCCTTTTACAAAAACTTCACTCACTTCTTACCCTATATACTACCATTTCTTATATCCCGACAATCGGTAGTTCACGCTGGGATTTGGCATTTTTATTTAGTTACAAACAACAACAAGACAATACTTCTGTTTAATTACGGAATGAATTTTATTCAGATCCTTTTACAAAAACTTCACTCCTTTTACCTGATATATATTTCCATGATTTATGCCCCGGATATCGGTAGTTCACACTGGGATTTGGCAGTTTTATTTATTTACAAACAACAACAACAAGACAATGCTTCAGTTTTCGGTTTTCGGAATGAATTTTATTCAGATTAAGTTACAAAAACTTCACTTCTCTTACCTGATTAAATACAGTACCATTACTTATACCCTGCAACCGGTAGGTCACACTGGAATTTTGCAATTGTAATGGAAAAAAAAAAAACAATAGCAAGACAACATATCTGTTTCAGAATGATTTTATTTGAGATTAATTTAACAAGCTTCACTCCATTCACCTGACATACTACTATGATGACAGATTGATGTCTCGGTAACCGGTAGCTAGCTCATGCTGGGACCTGGCACTTGGCCAGTTCTGGCTAGCTGAAACACAGGTAAGCCGTGCGTTCAGCCGTGACCGACCCTGGCAGGGGGCCAGTACCTAATCGACGGTGACTGCTGGCAGGGAGCCAATATCTTCAGCGACAACTCTGAATTTTAGATGACATTTGTCTGAATTTTAGATTACATTTGTCTGAATTTTAGGTGACTTGTCTGAATTTAAAAAAAAAGTATCTGAATCTTCAGATTTGTCTGAATACCTTGACAATAAAACTTAATCTATATTCCACAAGGAAAGTCTGAATACTTTGTAAAACGTATTTTGTCAGATCTTTTTTTCAATTTCTTTCAATCAAATTTTTATTTCATGAAGAGGCCCAAGGGGTTTTTGTAAATATAGGTAAATTAATTAGACATAGTGTCATGTTTAGTCATTCTTTCGATTTCAGGATAAACCAGAGATTAACAATACTTTGTCTGGTACCATGTCATTATTTTTCATGCAAGTTTTTTAGCCAAATCCCTTCGGTAGAACTTGAGAAAAGTTCAAAATTGTTTGGTTTTCATTGATTTTACCTGTATGGCGGCCAATCTTGGATAGGTTAATTTCGGATTGACCCGAAAAAATAACAAACACTTTGTCTGGACCATGTCAGGATCATTTCATTCAAGTTTCAGCCAAATAAACCGGTAGAACTTAAGAAGTTTAAATGTGTTTTCCAAGATGGCGCCTTGGCGGCCATCTTGGATTTCGGATCGACCCGAAAAATAAACAACACTTTGTTGTCTGGACCATGTCAGGATCATTTCAATGCAAGTTTCAGCCAAATCGCACCAGTTTCCTGTGAATTGACAAGAAGTAAAATTTTTTCAAGATGGAGACTGAATGCTGCCATCTTGTTTTTCAGATCGACCCAAAAATAACAACACTTTGTCGGGACCATGTCAGGATCAATTCATGCAAGTTTTTAGCCAAATGTTATCGCACTGGTCACAATGAAATTGAAAAAGTTCAAAAATGTGTTTTCAAGATGGCACTGATTGCTGCCATCTTGGATATCGGAAACAATGTTGACCCGAAAAATTCTCAAACAATGACTTTGTCTGGACCATGTTAATGTTTTAGGATAAATTCATTGTCTGATGTCATTTAGTCCAAAAGTCGCACCATGTAACTAAATTTTATATCCCTAGTTATTTTTTGAGAAATAAGTTTAAACAAATTGTATGTGTTTTCAAGATGGCGCCTGTGGCGGCCATCTTGGATTTCGGATGTTTACCCTTTAAAAAAAACAATTACTTTGTCAAATTGACCATGTCAATGTCAGGATCATTTCATGCAAGTTTCAGCCAAATCGCACCATAAGAACTTGAGAAGAAGTTTAAAAAAGTGTTTTTCAAGATGGAACTGTGGCTGCCATCTTGGATTCATGATCAGATCGACCCAATTAAATGTAATAAAACACTTTTCGGGACCATTGTCAGGATCATTTCATGCAAGTTTCAGCCAAATCGCACTGGTAGAACTTGAGAAAGTTACAAAAGTGTTTATGTTTTCAAATGGCAATGTGGCGGCCCATCTTGTATTTCGGATCTGCAATAATTATGAACATTACTTTTTTTGTTAATTTGATCATGAATGAAATAGACAAAACATTTCAATGTTTCAAAAATTCAGATTCTTTTTAGAAAATTTTAAACTTAATGTTTTTCAGTTTACTGAATTTTAATATGATACATTTAAGATGGAATCAGCTGTTATGCGGGCCATCTTGGATAACTTTTAGGAATTTACGATGCAAAAGATAAAAATAAAAACACTTTGTCGGACCATGTCAGGAATTTCATGCAAGTTTTCAGCCAAAAAATCGCACCGGTAGAACTTGAAGAAGTTCAAGTAAATTTGCTTTTTCAATGGACTCAGTTCCTGACATGTGCCTGTGGCGGCATTGAAATTATTTTGTCGACCCGAAAAATGAATGTACAACTACTTTTCTAGAGATAGTCAAATGTTTTTTTTGTAACATTTCATGAAGTCTCAGCCAAAACTTCCATTTTATCTTGAGAATACTATGAATAAAAAATATAAAATTTTGTTTCAAATTTTTTTTTGATGGCGGATGTGGCGGCCATCTTGGATTTGTTTGTTAAAGATCTAATCGACAAACCGAAACAAAATAATTTGTTCACACACTTTGCATTAATACAAAGACCATGTCAAAAATCATTTCATGCAATTTCAATCAAATCTGGACCGGTAGATAACAAATATTTAGAAGTTCAAAATGTAGTTTGTGGGATTTGCCTTGGTTTCTGTGCGGGCCGGGTCATACAAGATTTAATTCCACGGATTTCGGATCGACCCGAAAAATAAAACAAACTTTGTCTTACCATGTCAGGTCATTTTCATGATTTTTTCAGCCAAATTTGCAAAGTACTCAGACTTGAAATATTAAGTTTAAAATGCATTTAAATATCAGATAAAGATGGCTGGCTGTGGCGGCCATCTTGGATTTCGGATATTCACAACCGAAAAATAACAACACTTTGTCGGGACCATCTCAGGATCATTTCAGGGTTGTAAGTTTCAGGTTTTAGTCAAACTTGAGAAGAAGTTCTTTGGTTGTGTCCTTTAAAAGTGAACTTTTCACAATGACTTCAAAATTAGGGCGCACCGGCGGACGGCGGACGGCGCACGACGTTTACGACAAACATGATGACTATAGGTACATATTAATTTACCAAACACGTCAAGATGACCTAAAAACGTATTGATGAATCTTGCTATTTTTTGAAATATTTTTATATCACATGAACTGGCTGACCATTTAATAAAGTTTTCAATAATTTGCAGATACATGGAAATGAATAGATTTAAGATAAGTTTAATTTAAAATTTACTTTTCCTAAAGTAGTGTCCAGATGCTTTACAATGGGACTAATTCACACCACGTAAAGTACTTAATATTTGTATGGGGAAACATTAGTATCTCTTGAGTAGTAATGGGTTACTAATATCTTGTATTTTTAAATTCTTAGAATCTGAAATCAGATTTTCAAGTTAGCTTGGGATATCATCATTTGACGTCATTCCATCACCAATAGAAACATATGTCCCTCACAAACATTATCAGGTATCACAGGGTATGGGAATGAGGCCCATTCATGATCAAACACACTGACGTTGAGAACAATATCATGGGGGAAAAAGTGACTTTTGATAACAACTGTTAGTCTGTTATCGTATCAAACCTCTGCGAGTACATGTCATTTTAGTCCAGTTCCTACAATTTTAACTATTGCAATACTATTTTTATTGGGGGGAAACAGTATTTGGATATTGTAAATATGCAGACTGCAATGGCAAAAGTATTGTAATGGTATTGCATTCTGAATTCTTTTCAATTCCAGTCTAAGAATTGGTCGCCATGCTGTAGTTGGTTTAGAGTTCTTCAATGACCACACATCTGATAGAAGTGTTAATAATTTTCTTGGTTTTTGATAGAATGAGATTCTCTAATGAAACTGAAACTTTGTATGCAGACGTTCAGACTTACAATAACTTATTGCCCTTTAATTTGCAATAATAATTGTTGTTAACTTGTGGACTAAAGTAAATATTTTCTGAGCTTTATGAAACTTTGTATACATGAGCCTTAGTATTAGCAAGATAAAAAACAAGTTAGAAATCAGAATAATCAGACAGTAAATTGTGAGTTATTGCTCTTTGCAATAATAACCACTATAATGAGCATTGTGAACGCTAAAACTTAAGTAAATATTCACATAATAAATAAGAGGCCGAGAGGGCCTGTATCGCTCACATGGTTTTTATTTAGTAATTATCTCAAAGAATGGCATCTAATAATGTTTAAGAGAGGAAGTAATATATATGAAAATAGAAGCCTAATTGATCCTTTTGACCCCACGCCTCAGGCCCCAGGGGGTCAGCCCCATCATTTGTACAATTTTGAATCCCAAACCTAACTGCCTTTTCCGAACATTGGACTAAAAAAAGCTCGTTTGCTTAAAGAATTTTTCTCTTAATTTGTTGTGTAAATAATAAAAGTAAGAAATGTTTCCATTTAGAATAATATTTCCAAATAAAAAATTTAAATATTTTAAAAATGAACCGCAGACTTTACTATTGTGCAAATTTCCATTTTCACCTCTGAATGTTATTTCCATTTTGTACATGAAGCACCTACCTCAAATTGCTTTAATTGTTAATGTGTTCTACCTTTCAAACTTATTTTCCAGGGAATGGCTTGCCCTAATTAACATTTTGCTAAATATATAAAACAAAAGTGTAATCCTTCAATAAAACTGTCTTAGGGGATCCACAAATTAATGTAAATTTTTTGGTTTTCCCTTTGGATATAGTGTTTCGAAGAATTGAACATTTGTATGTATACTGTTTGTATTATATATGTTAAAAGACTGAAATATAAGAATTTACATTTTTCTAAAGTGTTTTTAGATTGATTCATTCATGTTCTAGTCCTAAGTAGATTATGTTTCAAAAAAATGTTCTGTATCTTTTGTAATACATTTGGATTTTCAGAGAAAAAAAAATTAAAAAAAATGTCAGGATTTTTCCTTTTCATGCCAAATTTTATTTCAGCAAAGAAGTTTTTATAGGAAATTAAAAAATTAGATGGTATCAACTTTAGATGACAGGAATGCAATACTTTGTTTTTTTCAGGATCATACAAACTTCCGGGTAAAACTTGAAAAAAAATTAAGATATGTCTGTGAAATTGTTGATTTCTACCATGATTGGCCACTTATCATTTCATGCAAGTTCTACCAAAGCCATAAAACTCCGAAAATGTTTAATCTTTTTCAAATACAAGTTGTGGCAGGAATTTCGACATAATAAAAATTTGAGACACTTTGCCATTTCAGGAGTATTTTTTTTCAGTCGCAATAGATTAAATTGAGTGAAATTACATACTACTGTGTTTTCAGATCGACCCTTTGTCGGGACCATGTCAGGATTTTCAGTGTTTCAATGCTGTTAACAAATTTAAAATGTACATTTTTTTTTGTATGGCAACACTTTGGTAATTATTTCATGCTGGCCAAATCACCGGTTTAATGATTGTAAAAAATTAAAAAATGAAGATGGCATTACTATTTCAAATATCAAGTGTACGCTAAAAAAAACTTACTACAGTGTCAATGTCCCCATTCTGAACAAAATCTTTAGCTAAGATGATTTTTGGTTTCGGATCGACATTCAAAAATTAAAACTGTCGGGACATTCAGGAGTTCATGTTTCAGCCAAATCGCACCCAAAGTAAATCTGAGTGTTGACTACTAGGCGATTGGTTATGCATAATATAAAAATCTTGATGTAATGGTAAGTTTCAGCATACAAAATTGAAAGAAGTGATTAACAATGTATGACATTCAAATACTATTTAAGAATTTTGAGCACTTTTTGCAGCCGTATTTCACTGTAGCCAATAGTTGCAAAAAAAAATACAGTTTCACAAATGTCTTGAAAAATGACATTATGTACATGAAAGAAATTATCAAGGATGTCAATTAATGCACTATGACATTCTGTGATGTCAACACTACCATAAAAATAATTCTTTATATAACTAAAAAATTTTGTTTACAGTATGGAAGTTTTAACTAATTAAGCAAAAACTGGGTTTGTGTTAAGTTGGATAATTGAAAGAATCAGATGCAACCTTTGTTATGTAAAATACAATATTCAAATTTGGCCTCCAACTTCATGAATGGCCTCCGGGTTTGTGACATGCCAAAATCATTCATCAGGTTGAGTTATCCTGGTTCACTTGGACAGACCCATGTAAGATTCTTTATTCTCAACTTTAAACTTCAGTATTTTTTTATATTATTACAACATTCACTTATAACAATTACATTTTTAAATGTATAGAGTATAGATATTTCACAAGTCTTCAACTTACCTCTAATTCTGTCGTTCAGTAATTTTCATCAAAGTCATGCTGTTCAGTTCCTTAGTTCTGAAGTCTAGCAGCTTTTTTTGACCTGGAAAATGAACAAGAGGTCAACGAACCAAAGAATCATATTCAACGACTTCAACACACAGAGAAATTACTACTGGTGTCCAATGATATATATATGTAAAGTAGGAATTAACAAGCAAATTCGTGGAATTCCCATCCCCCGCTTTCAGGACATATTATAGGTAAACATCATTGAGGTTGCAGGGAAATTGCAGAAAATGACTTTTTTTTTATCAAATCAAAAGGCCATAACTGCTAAATAAGGTCCGTCGCATGTGTGGCGATTGAACTTGGCCGAGCCCTTAAGACATTTAACTTTGTTACCAAGTTTGAAGAAAATCAGTTTTGTATTTATTACAGTTATTGTAGGGAAGTGGCAGAAAATATTTTTTTTTTTTATCAAATCATAGGGCCATAACTCTGCTAATTAAGATCTGCCAAAAGTGGCGATCGAACTTGGCTAAGCCATTAAGGCATTTTACTTTATTTCCAAGTTTTAACAATATTTGTTTTAACATTTGTTAGTTATTACACAGAAAATGCAGAAAAATGACATTTGTAGTAAATTAAAGGGCCATAACTCTGATAAATAACATCTGCTGAAAGAGTTGATCGAACCTGCCCAGCCACTGTACAGTGGTTGACATTAACTTTTTGAGTAGCCCTCAATTATTTCAGGTAGCCCAGCGATATACATCCAAGGTGCACAGTGCCTTGGCTGACGAGCAATGCGAGGAACAGGGGTCGGTTGGGGAGGGCGGTGTCCCCCCTCCTGATTGGAAGGGGGGTCCGGCCAATTGTTAAAGACATTTTTTGAAATATAGGTAAATTATTCAAATTGTTCAAATATGTGTAATAAAAGCATCTGATTCAAAAAATAAAGAACTAATTCAATTTTTCTTTTACCTGGAAACCAAAACAGTTTTAAACCGTGTCCACTCATGCTCAATGCATTCCACCTCTATGGTAGGACAGAATCCTTTAAGAGCAGGGCCACAACTCTCAACCAGGATATGCATGTGTTCATCACCGAATTCTTCAGAAAAATTAGACATTTAAATGGATTAATACTTTAATAGATACATACCAGTATAATAAGTGAATATATCTATATTAATAATCTTTAATTAAAATCACAGCATGTAAAGCAAATTATCATATTAAAAAAGACAATAACCTTAACTTTCAGCTTTGAATAATTTTCATGTTTCAGCTGTTAGCATATTGATTAATAAACTACCATTATGCCATTGCTCTTTACCTATATCTTGGCTCAGATCTTTAGGCCATGTATTTACTGAAAGAATTGAGGATGCCCTGAAAAAGGTAGAATCTCCTTCAAATCTTTGAGTGATGCTCTGAATGAGTTTTCTCCTTCCTGGCTGCTAGATGTGAAAATTCCAGCGAAGGCTTGCTTGAGGAGTCTACATCTCTCAGGAATGGGCCATTGCTGATGAGTATTAGTTGGTTTACATGAGAAAAGCACAGGGACCTGGCACGATTTTTTTTAACTTACAGTATACATATATATATATTATAGTATCAAGGGTATGAACTCGGCGGTCGGGAAAAACGGACCTATTTTTTTAAAACCTTGATTATTTTAATAAATGGGTTCTATACAACATTGACGGATATCTTACGTTAAAGAGAAATAATTTATCTTTCCATTGAGTGCTTGATGAACTAAATTGGCCAAGTATTGACGAAGTCATGGCTTGATGAATCAGGAAATTTATGAAAAATATGCTAGGTAGACATTACCCTGTCTGGTCGAAATGTCGTCTCGGCTCTAATGGGCACCTCAAGAACCAAGCCAAAATCACAAAATCTACGATTGTGGTGGTAAACAGTACCCATAACTGTGTTCATCCACAATCTCCTTTGGAGGTGTCATGATCCGTACTTTGTAGAAACTCCATTTAAACATCGTGTAGCTCACTTACTTTAACCGTCACCGCCATGTTCATTTGTTCTTCGGGAACGCTTCTCGAGTTTACACACAAGCACAACATTTCATAATTTGCATAATGTCGTCATGATATGTAAAGTCGAGAAGCGTTCCGAGAGAAAAATGACCATGGTGGTGACGGTTGAAGTAAGTGAGCTACACGATGTTTAAATGGAGTTTCTACAAAGTACGGGTCATATTGTTTACATATTAAAGATAGATCTACAAAGTATCTAGTGGTTAGTTAAGCAAGGTTAGATGCCAGGAGGTTAAATATGTGATTATGATTAAAAATAAAATCAACATGCTCAAACCACATCATATTGGGTCTGAGTGTTTTTTTACCTTGTCTTGTACTTCTTTTAAGTCAGATGAATGCTGTCTATTTCACTCTAGATGTCGGCTGTGGTGTTGTCCTTCCCTTGTATCACCTCAGACAAATAGCTGAAGAATTGAACAACGTCCAACATTAGATGCATCCAGTAGTTTATGTCATTGTTCTTTAACAGCTTCAAAAAGTTACGTGCTTTGGCACTTGCTCCTTTGATGGATTTTGCTGCATCTGTTAATTATAACATCATAACATGATTACAAAACATTAAGTATATGTGTTGTTTAATATACAACAGTGACTTTGAGAGGAACAATGCAACTCTAAAGGACATAATTGCCAATTGCTTTCTGGTAAAATTATTTCCAGAACAGCAATGTAATTCTTTTGTCTTGAACTATATTCAGATCAATTTATTACAAGAGAAAACTATATATATATATTGTCATAAATATTACTAGCTCAAGAAGAAGGATTATGCTTTCTGAGCCTGCTTTTAGATTTTTTAGTGCACGCTTTGTGTGTGGTAACCACCTGGTGCCTCCTGTACGAGGGTACATAAGCTTTTTTTCCAATAAAATCTGCAGCCATTTGTAGATTACTCCTGTTTAGGGGGCTCTACCTGAAAGAAAATTGAGAGAAAAATGGAGAATTTTCAAAACTGGAGTACTTTCCTGATGCATAAATAATAGGTTTGCTGATATTCCAAACAAAACTATAAAAGACAGACTTCACCAAGATATAGTGATGAAAAGGTGAAAAATCTCATTTGGAACTATTTACCAGATATTTCATAGAAAAATATTAATTTTAATGTTTGCACATATAACTACTTTCACATAAATAACTACTAACTTGTAGAACAGATACAAATTGGTAAGTAGCAGCTCGCACTTCTGGTGTATGGGGATGTCTTTGATGGAGTCCTTGTATGCGAATTCTAATCTGATATAAAAAAAAAAAAAAAATTTGTTTAATATTTCAGCATACCAGTATATTGTATGGAAAAAATCAATTATTTTTCAAATAAAACTAACAATAAAATCCTGAATAAGATAGCTTTTTATTACCACATTATTGAGAATAGCCATTACTGTTACCTAAAATACATTATTCACAATTATTTTTAAAGTAAGATAAAAATGCTTGTTGTTTCACACAAAAAAGAAACCACACACAAACCTGTGAGCAGAACAATGTATTATATATATATTGCTTTGAAAACGGTCGGTCCGTTTCCTTCGCCATCCTCACAACCACACCACTTTTCTTTCCTAACATATATTACGGACGCACCATCAGTTCCCATGGCAACTATCTTTTTCCTCCATGTGTCCCCAAACCTCATGTCTAACAAAGACGAAATTGCGCTGGTGATATTTTGGGCGTCAGACTTGCCAACATGTCTCAATCCAACAAAGAATGTGGATACCTGAAATATTAATTTTAATATACATATAAAAAAACTAGCTCTAGACAAATGTAACTCATTTTTAGGACTTGATTATTTGTATACTATTTCAGGACTTGATTATTGTAATGTATAAGTGATAAGAGTTAAGAACAATGACCCTTTGTAAACAGATGAGAATAAACAACTTTGTTTTAAATTCAAATTGCAGTTGACATGAAATCCAACATACCTGACACATCAATTCAATGATGATTGCAGATACACTATCTCCATTTCCTTTGAAGAACAATCTGTTGCCCTGTCTGATATATTGCTGATAAACGGTGTGGCATTAATGTGGGCCTTCTGCTGATTCCTTACGTTGTCAGCAATTGCAGCTATAAATGTTTGACAGTATTTATCAGTCTGATAAGTTTGTCCCAACTGTGTTCCTTTTGCCTCATCTAAGGCACATAACTTGACAAATCAGTAAAGGGCCTTCGCAACTTCGCAACAAAATAGGCATTTCTAAATAGTGTGGTCAGCTTACACACTAGGGCCTTATTCATCATCACAAGTGTTTTTTCAGCGGTGGATGTACCTAGTATTGATGAAGCAGCTTTTTCCTTTGCAAGACATTTCCTGTGACTATCGGACGTGTCATGTTTTCTGATCCTTTGACGAAAATACCGTCACTTTTATCATTGTGCAATTTGCACAGACGACAAAACATCATGTTTGCTTTCTCATCAAAAACAAGCCAGGGGAATGCCTTTTACCAACTTTGCTGGAAAGTTCTCTCTCGCGTACTCTCATATTAGGATTGTTTTTCAGACGTCTTCGTTTTCTATGTCGGAAGAACCCGGTCTAGCCACTGCCACATTTTGATTTTCAGCGGAAGTTCAAATTGCAAATCAGTGTCAATCTTATGCTTGACTAGTCTAAATGGTGCCAATCAATTCAAACGTAATATAGACGCCGATGAAAAAACGCTTGAAAGTAGATTCAAACACATTTAGGACTTTGTTACCAGAAACGTTAGATTAAAATACCATCTACGAGTTTCAGAAAATTCATTCAACACAAAACCAGATACATAGTGCCGTAGTTGTTTAATAAAAACAGGTAAATTTAAGAAATTGACATAATAATATCTTGGTAGCCCATTGGGCTACTGGTTTGGGAATATTCAGTAGCCCTTCTATATTTTGGGTGGCCCCGGGCTACTGCTAGTGTCAACCACTGACTTAAGGCATTCAACCTTTTTACCAAGTTTGAAGAAAATCAGTTAATATTTATTAGAGTTATAGTACAAAAGTGGCAGAAACTGACTTTTTTTTAGTAATTCAAAGGGCCATAACTCCGCTAAATAATATCCATCGACAGTCGGGATAGAACTTGGCCGAGCCCTTAGGCATTTAACCTTATCACTAAGTTTGAAGAACAAAAGCTGTTGGAGAACAGCAAAGCTCGCCAATTCAGAAGAAGTTGATGTTCAAGTATTTACTATTTAAACATGGAAATATGACATATTAACAGACTCAAAAACCCCCTAAAGGGCCCCAAATTGGTTGTATTATCACGTTCAGCATCCATACACATTAGGAAAATAAAATAAAAACCATTTATGATGACTTATGCTTAAACAAGAGCTGTTGGAGAACAGCAAAACTCGCCTATTCAGAAGAAGTTGATGTTCAAGTATTTACTATTTAAACATGGAAATATGACAAATTAACAGACTCAAAAAAAACCTAAAGGGCCCCAAATTGGTTGTATTATCACGTTCAGCATCCATACACATTAGGAAAAATAAAATCATTAACATTTATGATGACTTAAGCTGAAACAATTGACAAAACAGAAACTTGCTCAAAAACCCCTGCAGTTTAATTCAATCGGTTTAATCAGAGATATTCCGATATATTTGTTTTCGCGGAAAATTTGAATATTAAAACGTATCGGAATACCTCTGACTAAACCCACTGAATGACACTGCAGGGGAAGTCACTCTAATCGCTCTTCACTAGGACGTTGCTTTCGATGTCACAAGTCAGAAAGCGCCGGTAATTTTGGATTAAAATATTGCATTTGACTATATAGACATCGTTTATATGCTTTTGCATGGTTTGTGTGTGATTATGGATTATCGGATGACTGATGCGTGATTATGACTCTAGGAAAAAAGGTATACTATTGTGAAAAAATTAACTTTAATCGAGGTGGGGGTAAAAAATCCAATATGGCGACTGTCGTCCCTTTCTCTGTTTTATAGTAGAACTAGGCCTAAATATCCCGATTTTTTTAATAATTTTTCAAATCTCGTATTTTTTGAAAAAAATCACATGACTGTCATATATACTCATCAGTCCATCCTCCAAATACAAAAAAAGTGTATGACAACATCCATTTTCATTGAGTTGGCCCCCTGTGTGCATGCATTGAAATTAAGATTTCAACTAACGTCATGTAACCCAAATTGGCACGCTACCCAAAATGGCACACTTTTTGATAATAATGCTTCCGTTTTAATTCACTTTGGAAATTTTCTTTTAGCTGTTGCTATAATTATTCCCTGATCACCATGAAATATTTTAATGGTGATATTTCCATATGACCATAGCTAGGAGGAATTTAGTACAGAGATAAACTTGAGAAAATACCTGAAATCAAGTGTGTTACGGTAAATATTGCACCGTGCGATGACTCTAGTTTTCCTCTTTTCGCTCAAAAGTCTGCTCTAAAAAGTGGGGAAATGGTATAAACTATGTCTAGAATACAAATTTAATCAAGTTAGTTGTCAGTTATTTGGTAGTTTCATAGTTCAAAGCTGTTTTATCCTCCATAAATGTCGATTTTCTAGAATGGAAATTTTCATCTGCGATAATGTGCGCATGCGAAATGAAACAAAGGTGCGCTCGAATAGCACTTTTTAATCCAAGAGTTACTTCCCTTATGCCATTTATATGTTAATTTATCAGTACGACACACACAAAGCTTAAAAAGGCAAAATATGCATGAATATTGTCGTTAAAATCATGTAAGAAAGGCAAGTGATAACCATAAAGATGAAAATTTTACCTGCCTATTGACAACATTGATTTTGACGTCAATCTTTCTAAAAATACATATGGAGAAAATTGTTCAATGGCATTAATTGTTGATATTTGTATTGTAGTTTCAATAAAAGTCGATTTATATTTGAAATATCGCGATATTTTTCAATGCTCACTATTTCTACCTGGGTGTGCCAATCTGGGTACCCGCACCTGGTTGATAACAGGTGCGCTCCAGACCTGTATCCAAGAATGCTATTTATGGAAACACGTGCAGGAAGAATTCCAAACATAGACCAACAGACAGATGATAGGCTCTATTTGTGAGATTGGTATAAAAATTGGAATTATATTGCTATCATGACAAATAGATGCTTAAAAATAAGAAAAACGTGTGCCAAACTGGGTTAGGGCATGTATAGTTTCTATTTTTATGAAAAAATAGCCAGAAATACATATAAAATAAGTATTTCTGGCTATTTTTTCATGTAGAAACTATACATGGCCCTGTGGTAGTACACTGTACAACGAGTCAGACACCTGTGATTCAACAAATTCTCGGTAGGCCTATCGATGTCCTAAAATAATCTTAGCCTAACGGTACGGTACTACCTAGCAGTAGCCGAACAGATTGCACATTGCAGTAGTTACCGGTTAGTATTTTACCAAATCTAGGATAGTCAACGATCCACAAAACACCTGATAATCTGATTCAGCAGTTGATTTTCATTTCTAGTTCCTAATATTTCGCTGTACTTTGCTTATCGTGTAATCTTGACTCCAACGAGACGATAGCGAAATCAAAGATGGCGCGTTCTAGGAAAATATAATCACGCATGCGTAAAAGAGCAGCATCTGCAACACATAAAACTCATTCGGCAAAATTCGGCCGATTCCGGTATCTACTGAGAATTCCGTAGATTGTAATCAAGTTGTATTAGGTAATCGAGCCGAGCCAACTTCACGCAACCAATCAAGTTCGGGTTATAAAATTATCTCAGTCTTTGTAACATAATACCAACCGAGGGCGTGAAATGAGTTAGGGGGGGGGGGGAAATGTCCTGTTTAGTACGGGGTTTCCATTATTCCGGCCGGAGTGAAGATGTTCTAAAAAAAGCAGGTTTTCGTAAAAAGGGTCCTCCTGCACATTTTTATAACGTTGTTGTTTTAGAAATTTTTCGCGCATATCGTTAAAGCAAGGAATGTTTCAAACCTTTTAAAGTAAGGCAAAAGTCAGATACCACACGAACCAATAACTAGATAATGTCCAAAAAAATGTCTTAAGGACGATTAATTTATTTGTATGTCTTACAAGGACAATGGTTAACACAACAGTGTCGTCGATGGGCGGGGATCCGGTAGGTATATCAGATCGAGCTGGGTTGCATACTTGTTTTGACGACACGACATCAATCATAATATCCTCAGTATTGCAGGAAACGTTTAAAGCGAAACAATAAAAAATTCTATGTTAAGAACGCTTTTAAAGGGCCCACTAACCTCTGCGATAACGGTTCTGTTGTATGTTTTACATATGGAAATGTTGTTAACGAGAATCGTTAATTTTGTAGTGTGCGCTAATAGTTGTTGACGCTTGTTCACGTTGAATTCTACATGTATCAACACCTTCTGGGAAAAATGTGTGAATAAAATTTTAATTTTCGAGAAACGCGGGACGTCTTATGTTTCCCGCCGTTCGTCCTAAAATACCGGCGCGGTTAGTTGAATATCATTATAACCGACGGAAAAACCATGACAGTGAAATGACATGTCTCCCACTGTTTTCATATAGTACGCGGTAAAACTTTATATATGTTTGGTGCAAACCTACATGTCCACTTAGGGCCGATCGATAAAGTATTTAATGATCGTTTATTTATAGTTTTTGTTAAGCAATCATGTATAGTTTGCTCCGGAAATGGAGGTGGGCCATGTCAAAATCATCAAAATTACATTGTGAAAAACTCAGCTCAGCGAACGCTACATAGAGTAAATTTTTCCCAGGGGGAGGACCCCAACCCTCCAAAACACCAATATCTCGCCGCACGAAATATTGAGGACCTTCAAAACACACCATACGCTCTCCCGTTCCCTCACCCCCCGCCACCCCCCCCCCCCCCCCCATGAAGTTTACTTTTCATCTTACATAACGACACTGTAGGATATAGGCCTGATTTTGGCCTAATGATCAGTGATTAGTTACAACCCCTTAAAATGTGTTAATTATAATGATGAGTTAAATTAAAAATATATATATATATATGTAAAGCGTTGAGAAATATATATTAAAAAAAAACATTTAAACAAAATTGATAAACAAATCATGTAACGTTAACTGATTAATTTTGCGTAGGCCAGACATAGGCCAGGGGCAACATCTATCGTGTCATAATGTCTAAGTCTGGTGTCAGGGCCAGACACTCTCTCTTTCATAATGTCTAAGTCAGGTTGGTCAGGCCATAGTATCTCGGTCTAACACCAGACATCTAACTGTCATAATGTCTAAGAAGTCTGGTGTCAGGGCCAAGACATCTATCCTGTCATAATGTCTAAGTCTGGTGTCAGGGCCAGAGTATCTGCGGGCTATGGACTACCACCAGAGTCTAAATAGGGCCGTTCTCCCAATACGTATACGTAAATAAGTACTGCCTACTGTAAGCATCAACATAGACGACTTTAGATAGTCATGGACTAGTAAGATTAAATCTTAGGCTCATTTAAAGTACGATAAGACAAAAAATATACAATTACAAAGAATACAGTCATGTGATCGGCAGAAAATCAGGAATACATGTAGATATAAGTATATAGGTATAAGTTACTGGTAAAAGAACACGACATCTATGATATCGAGTAGACAGAAAATTAGGAGCCCTTTGCCAGCTTCGTTATATATATTATAATAGCTTGCGATAAAAACAATTTCATGTCCAACATGAAAGCATTATATAATATAGGACAGCTGAGATTTCCCCTTGACTACTGTAATGCTGTTATACTGTTAAATTAGGTAAATTTTGTAAAACTGGTTCCCTATCGACGAATAGAACATACAGAATCTGTATATGCAGTGTTGTAATATCTAGCGAATATTTGGATTTTTTAATGTCAATTAAATTATATCTGTGGATATTGCGACTTGTACTTAAACACTCTTTGTGCCAAAATCATTATAATAGCATATTTAACAAGCACACCACAGTTCAGTCCCCTGTCGACATGTTTAATAAGTACACCACAGTTCAGTCCCCTGTCGACATATTTAACAAGTACACCACAGTTCAGTCCACTGTCGACATGTTTAACAAGTACACCACAGTTCAGTCCCCTGTCGACATATTTAACAAGTACACCACAGTTCAGTCCCCTGTCGACATGTTTAATAAGTACACCACAGTTCAGTCCCCTGTCGACATGTTTAACAAGTACACCACAGTTCAGTCCACTGTCGACATATTTAACAAGGTACAGCACCACCACAGTTCATTCCCTGTCGACATGTTTAACAAGGACACCACAAGTACAGTCCCCCTTCGACATGTTTAACACCACAGTTCAGTCCCCTGTCGACATGTTTAATAAGTACACCACAGTTCAGGTCCCCTGTCGACATGTTTAATACAGTACACCACAGTTCAGTCCCTCATGGTCCGACATGTTTAATAAGTACACCACAGTTCAGTATCCCCTGTCGGACCTGTTTAACAAGTACACACATCAGTTCAGTCCCCTGTCGACATGTTTAATAAGTACACAACACAGTTCAGTCCCCTGTCGACATGTTTAAATAAGTTACACCACAGTTCAGTCCCCTGTCGACATGTTTAATAAGTTACAACCACAGTTCATTCCCCTGGTCGACATGTTTAACAAGCACACCACAGTTCAGTCCCCTGTCGACATGTTTAATAAGTACACCACAGTTCAGTCCCCTGTCGACATGTTTAACAAGTACACCACAGTTCAGTCCCCTGTCGACATGTTTAACAAGTACACCACAGTTCAGTCCCCTGTCGACGTTGTTTAACAAGTAACACCACAGTTCATTTCCCCTGTGCGACTTGTTTAACAAGTACACCACAGTTCAGTCCCCTGTCGACATGTTTAACAAGCACACCACAGTTCATTCCCTGTCGACATGTTTAACCATCCACACAATACAGTTCCGTCCCCTGTCGACATGTTTTAATAAGCACACCACAGTTCAGTCCCCTGTCGACATGTTTACAAAAACACACGTACATCACAGTTCAGTCCCCTGTCGACATGTTTAATATAGTACACCACAGTTCAGTCCCCTGTCGACATGTTTAACAAGCACACCACAGTTCAGTCCCCTGTCGACAGATGTTTTAATTAAGTACACCACAGTTCAGTCCACTGTCGACATGTTTTAACAAGCACACCAACAGTTCAGTTCCCCTGTCGACATATGTTTAAATAAGTACACACCACAGTTCAGTCCCCCTGTCGTACATGTTTAACAAGTACACCACAGTTCTAGTCCCCTGGTCGACATGTTCAGTAATAAGTACACCACAGTTCAGCGTCCCCTGTCGACATGTTAACAATTACACCACAGTTCCAACAGTCCCCTGTCGACATGTTTAATTCAGTACAACCACAGTTCAGTCCCCTGTCGAAACATGTTTAACAAGTACACCACAGTTCAGTCCCCTGTCGACATGGTGTTTAATAAGTACACACAACCACAGTTCAGTCCCCTGTCGACATGTTTAATAAGTACATCCATCATTTCAGTCCCCTGTCGACATGCTTTTAATAAGTACACCACAGTTCAAGTCCCCTGTCGACAATATTTAAACAAGTACACCACAGTTCAGCTCCACTGTCGACATGTTTAATAAGTACAACCCACACGTTCAGTCCCCCTGTCGAACATATTTAACAAGCACAACCACAGTTTCAGTCCCCTGTCGACATGTTTAATAAGTACACCACAGTTCAGTCCCCTGTCGACATATTTAACAAGTACACCACAGTTCAGTCCCCTGTCGACATGTTTAATCAAGTACACCACAGTTCAGTCCCACTGTCGTGACATGAATTTAACAGAGTACACACACGGTTCAGTCCCCTGTCGACATGGTTTTAATAACGTACAACCACAGTTCAGTCCACTGTCGACATGTTTAACAAGTACACCACAGGTTCAGTCCCCTGTCAGACATTGTTTAATAAGTACACCCACAGTTCAGTCCAGTCCACTGTCGACATATTTAAACAAGTACACCACAGTTCAGTCCCCTGTCGACATGTTTAACAAGTACCACCACAGTTCAGTCCCCTGTCGACATATTTAAATAAGTACAGCAACCACAGTTCAGTCCCCTGTTCGACATTTTTTAAAAACGCCACACCACAGTTCAGTCCCCTGTCGACATATTTAAACAAGTACATCACAGTTCAGTCCCCCTGTCGACATGTTTAATAAGTACACACACAGTTCAGTCCCACTGTCGACATATGTTTAATAAGTACACCCACAGTTCAGTCCCCTGTCGACATGTTCCTTAAGCTAGACCACAGTTATCAGTCCCATGCGTACATGTTTAAAAGTTCACCCACAGTTCAGTCCCCATGTCGACATGTTTAATAAGTACACCACAGTTCAGTCCACTGTCGACAATGTTTAAATAAGTACACCACAGTTCAGTCCCCTGTCGACATGTTTAAATAAGTACACACACAGTTCAGTCCCCCTGTCGACATGTTTAATAAGTACACCCACAGTTTCACACCGGTCGACATGTTTACAACGACGCCAACACCACAGTTCAGCCTCCCTTGTCGACATGTTTAATAAATTGACACCACAGTTCAGTCCCCCTGTCGACATGTTTAATAAGTACACCCACAGTTCAGTCCCCCTGTCGACCATGTTTAACAAGCACACCACAGTTCAGTCCCCTGTCAACATGTTTAACAAGGTACACCACAGTTCAGTCCCCTGTCGGACATATTTTAATAAGTTACACCACAGTTCAGTCCCACTGTCGACAAGTTTAATAAGTACACCACAGTTCAGTCCCCTGTCGACATGTTTAACAAGTAACACCCACAGTTCAGTCCCCTGTCGACTTGTTGCATAAGGACACCACAGTTCAGTCCCCTGTCGACATGTTTAACAAGCGTACACCACCAGTTCAGTCCCCCATGTCGACATGTTTAATAAGTACACCACAGTTCAGTCCCCTGTCGACATGTTTTAATAAGTACACCACACCACAGTTCAGTCCCCTGTCGACATGTTTATCAAGTACACCACAGTTTTCTAGTCCACTGTCGACATGTTTTTAATAAGTACACCACAGTTCAGTCCCCTGTCGACATGTTTTGAACAAGCACACCACAGCTCTCACGCTCCCCTGTCGACATATTTGTGAACATGAGACACCACAGTTTCAGTCCCGCTGTCGACATGTTTACAAAAAGTACACCACAGTTTCAGTCTCCTGTCGACATATTTGACAAATAAGCACCCACAAAGTGCCGGTCCACTGTCGACATATGTTTAATAAGTACACCACAGTTCAGTCCCACCAGTTCGCGACTATGTTTAATAAGTACACCACAGTTCAGTCCCCCTGTCTCTGACATATGTTTAACAAGCCACACCACAGTTCAGTCCCACTGTCGATCAAGTTTTAATAAGTATCAAACCCCAGTTCAGATCCCCTGTCGACATGTTTAACGCGTACAACCACAGTTCAGTCCCCTGTCGGTACATGTTTGAACAATGTACACCACAGTTCAGTCCCTGGTCGACATTGTTTTAATAAGTTACACCACAGTTCCAATGTCCACTGCTCGACGCACGCCGTAATGTAAGTACACCACAGTTCAAGTCCACTGTCGACATGTTTTTGTTTAATAAGTACAAAACCACAGTTAGTTGCAGTAGACCCCTGTCGACCATGGTTTAATAAGCACACACCACAGTTCAGTCCCCTGTGACGACATGTTTAACAATGTACACACCACCGTTCATTCAGTGTCAGTCCCCTGTCGACATGTTATCCCAAGTACATAATACACCACAGTTCTAGTCCCCTGTGCGACATGTTTATAATTACACAACAGTTCAGACCCCGGTCGACACGGGTTTAAGAAGTTACAACCACTGTTCAGTCCCCGGTCGACCATGTTGTTGAATAAGCACACCCCAGTTCAAGTCCCCATGTTGGACATCGTGTTTAATAAGTACACCACAGTACAGTCCTGTTCGACAGTATTGAACAGCACACCACCAGTGTGTGCAGTCCCCCTGTCGACATATGTGTAACAAGTACACAACAGTTCAGTCCACTGATCGACTATATTTAATAAGCAGTAAACCAACAGTTCAGTCCACACGGTAGACTTTGTTTAACTAAGTACACCACAGTTTCGGTTAAAATGTTCGGACATGGTGTTTAACATGCACACCACAGTTCAGTCCCCTGTACGACATATTTTACACGCCAGTACACCAAGCCTTGTTGTCTAGGTCCCCTGTGCGACATTTTGTATTATGTTACAACTCATGTGTTCAGTCCCACTGTCGACAGGTTTAATATTTAGTTGCTACTTCTGTGGCTGTTACCCTGTCGTATTGTTTATGTAAGCACACTCACCGTTCAGTAACTGTCGACATGTTTAAACGACGCACTAAACACAGTTCGAGTGCCGCCTTGTCGACATTGTTAATCAGTACACAACAGTTGAGTCACCTGTCGACATTGTTTAACAAGTACACCACAGTTCAGTCCCCTTAGTCGACGTGTTGTAATAAGTACACCCACAGTTAGCAGTCCCCCTGGTCGACATGTTGTAACACGCACACCACAATTCCCAGTCCCCAGTCGACATGTGAAGGTAAAGTACTAACACAGAGTTCAGTTCCACTGTCGACTATGTTTAATTTAGCACACGACAGTTCTGTCCATGTCGACGTCGCTTTACTAAGTTCACCACAGTTCAAGTCCCCTGTCGACATGTGTAATGAGTACACTAAGTTCAGTCCACTGTCGACGTCTTTTTGTAATATGTACACCACAGTTTCAGTCACACTGGTCCGAACATGTTGTAATGAAGCCACACCAACTAGGTTGCAGGCCCCTGTCGACATGTTAAATTTGCTCACCGCAGTTCAGGTCCACTGTCGACATGTTTAAGGAGAGCAAAGCACACGTTCAGTCCCCCTGTCGACAGTGTTTTATGTATCACAGACCACAGGGTTGAAGTACCCTGTGTCGACCATGACTTTAATCAGCCACTCAGACAGTTCAAGTCACCCTGGTCGACATGTTTCCAATTAGTACAGTGTCACAGCTTCTGTACCACTGCCGAATCCATGTTTAACAAGTACACCACTGTTCCGAGTGCACTGTCCGACAATATTTAATTCAGCACACACCAGTTCTGACCACCTGTCGACATGGTTTAATATAGTTGACACCACAGGTTGCAGTGTCCCCGTCGACAGTGTGTTTAATAAGCACACACACAGTTTAGTCCCGGGTACATGACGCTGAGCTTTCACACACAGTTCATAATTAACATCATCAAAATGTCACATACTCATTATTACGTATATGAAGATAGGTTTACCTTTCCATTCGACAGTATTAATGCAGAAATTCTGTAAATAAAAAAGTGGAACTAGCTAGTGAAAAAAACCCATTTAAAATCCACAGATAAAATATTAAAATGCACTTATAATGTGTAGCAAGTATGGTAGGCTAACCTCTCATTTATTCAAAGAGTAATATCGATCCTAAATTTCAATGCATTTATATAAGATATATCATATAGTATATAAAATCTCATATGATATATAAGATATCTTTTATAGAAACCAAAAGAGAAATAGATAGAAATCAAAAGAGATTCTTATGAGATATTTTGTATTGCATATACTAGTAAGATATGTCGTTTGATTTCTTTATACAAGATATCTTAAAGATATGATGTTTAATTAAAATTTCGTTGTTATATAAGGTATCTTGAAAGGGGAAGGTATTTCATCAAAAGTAAAAAAAAAAAAAAAAAAAAAAAAAAAAAAAATAACATTCTTCATAAAGATATCTCAATATGATTAAAATACAAATCACTCCCATTATACACTTACGTTAACGATTGTTATCTTATATAGCAAAGAGATTCAAATTATATAAGTTAAATGAGATATCTTAAAGAGCTTAAATAAAATTTTCTTATTTTTATTTTATAGGATGAAATCTTATATAGTACTACGGGTATATCTTATATATTATATAAATATAGCTTATAAATATAAATCGACAGGACTGATCTTAAATACAATATAACGACAGGGGACTGAACTGTGGTGTACTTATTAAACATGTCGACAGGGGACTGAACTGTGGTGTACTTATTAAACATGTCGACAGGGGACTGAACTGTGGTGTGCTTGTTAAACATGTCGACAGGGGACTGAACTGTGGTGTACTTGTTAAACATGTCGACAGGGGACTGAACTGTGGTGTACTTATTAAACATGTCGACAGGGGACTGAACTGTGGTGTACTTGTTAAACATGTCGACAGGGGACTGAACTGTGGTGTACTTATTAAACATGTCGACAGGGGACTGAACTGTGGTGTACTTATTAAACATGTCGACAGGGGACTGAACTGTGGTGTACTTATTAAACATGTCGACAGGGGACTGAACTGTGGTGTACTTGTTAAACATGTCGACAGGGGACTGAACTGTGGTGTACTTATTAAACATGTCGACAGGGGACTGAACTGTGGTGTACTTGTTAAACATGTCGACAGGGGACTGAACTGTGGTGTACTTATTAAACATGTCGACAGGGGAAATGAAACTGTGGTTTGTGTACGTATTATACATCGTCGTGACAGTGGACTGAAACGGTGGTGTACTTATTAATACATTTCGACAGGGGACTGAACTGTGGTTGTACTTGTTAAACATGTCGACAGTGGACTGAACTGTGGTTGTCCTTGTTTAACATAGTCGGACAGTGGGACTGAACTGTGGTGTACTTGTTCAACGTTGTCGAAAGGTGACAGGAACTGTGGTTGTGCTTGTTAAATATGTCGAAACGTGTCTGAACAGGGGTGTAACTTGTGTACAATATGTCGACAGGACTGAACTGTGGTGGACTTGTTAAATATGATCGACAGTGGACTTAACTATGGTGTGCTAATTAAATATCGTCGACAGGCTGGGTGTACGTGAACTGTGGTTGAACTGTGGGTGCGTTAAAAATGTTGACCAGGCGACTGAACTGTGGTGTACTTGTTAAATATGTCGACAGGGGACTGAACTGTGCGTGTGCGTGTTAAAATATGTCGAAATGGGGACTGAACTGTGGTGTACTTGTTGTAAATATGTCGACAGTGGACTGAACTGTGGTGTACTTATTAAATAACACAGTCGACAGAACTTGGGTGACTGAATAAAACTGTCAGGTGAACTGTGAGTGTTGTTAAAATTGTTTGACAGGGGACTGAACTGTGGGTGTACTTGTTAAACATGTCGACAGTTGACTGAACTGTGGTGTACTTATTAAACATGTCGACAGGGGAGCTGAAACTGTGGTTGTCCTTGTTAAACATGTCCGTCGACTGGAGGGGAATGATTACTGAACTGTGGGACTGTACTGTGGTTGTTATTAATTATGTCGACAGGTTGACTGAACTGTGGATGTACTTGTTAAATATGTCGACAGGAGGACTGAACTGTGGTGTTACTTATTAAATATGTCGACAGGGGACTGAACTGGTGGTGTACTTATTAAACATCGTCGACAGTGGGACTGAAAACTGTGGTGTACTTGTTATTGTCGACAATATGTGGT
The DNA here is from genome assembly GCF_041381155.1 of Argopecten irradians. NCBI lineage: Eukaryota > Metazoa > Mollusca > Bivalvia > Pectinida > Pectinidae > Argopecten > Argopecten irradians. The sequence continues at coordinate 27,855 of NW_027187956.1, read as the reverse complement.
GTACGTTACAGGTGGACAGGGACTGAACTGATGTACGTGTAACTTCGACAGTTAAACTGATGTCGGTTACAGGGGACTGAACTGTGGTGTACTTGTTTAAAACATGTCGACAGTGACTAAACTGGACTTGAACTGTGGTGTGTGAAACTGTGGTTCGTAGCTTAAACATGTCGACAGGGGACTGAACTGTGGTCTTGTAATGTTATTCCTAAACTGGATGTACTTTATTCAATGAACATGTCGACAGTGACTGAACTGTGGTGTTACATATTTGTAAACATGTCAGACACGTGGGACATGAACTGTGTGTGTACTTATTAAACATGTCGACATGTCTGAACTGACAGTAGGGACTGAAAACATGTGGCTATACTTATTAAGAACATGTCGACAGGGGTCTTGAACTGAAAGAACATGTCGACAGTGTGAGGTGTGCTTATTAAACTTTAACATGTCGTCGTACAGGGAACTGCCGTGTCCTACTGAACTGTGGTGATGTATTAAACAGTTATGTGAAACTTATACATGTCGACAGTGGGACTGAACTTGGGGGACTGAAACTGTGGGTGTACTTATTAACACAATGTCGACTGGGGGGACTGAACTGTGGTTTGTGTGTACCTTATTAAACATGTCGACTGTTGTACTGTTAAACATGGGACTGAACTGTGGTACTTATTAAACACGCGACAGGGACTGGAACTGGTGGTGTAATTGTTAAACTTGTCGACAGGAACTGAACTAGACTGACACTGTGGTGTGTACTTCGGACAGACTTAGTGTAATATGTCGATCAGACTACGGGACTGAACAGGGGACTGAACTGTGGTGTACTTATTGAAACATTAGGGGACTGAACTGTGTCGACAGGGGACTAGAACTGTGGTGTACTTAATAACATAAACTCATGTGGTGTACGTTAAGACAGGGGACTGAACTGTGGTGTTGTTAAATATTAAAGTGTGACCATGTCGCACAGGGGACTGAACTGTGTGTGTTTGCTTATTCAAAACATGTCGACAGGGGGACTGAACTGTGGTGTGCTTATTAAAACATGTCGACAGGTATGGTGTACTGAACTGTGGTGACTGAACGTGTGTAGCTTGTTAAACCGACGTCAGACAGGGTGGAAACATTCTGAACGGTGCTGACTGCTGTTGTACTTGTTAAATATGTCGACAGGGGGGGGACTTGAACTGTGGTGTACTTATTAAAAATGTCGACAGGGGACTGAACTGTGCGGATAGGGACGAACTGTACTTGTTTAAACATGTCGACAGGGGGACTGAACTGTGGATGTTATTTATAAAACATGTCGACAGTGTAACAGAACTGTGTGTATCTTATTAAACATGTCGGACCAGGGGGACTGAACTGTTGGTACTTATTAAAACATGTCGACAGGGGACTGAACTGTCGTGTTAAAACATGTCGACAGGGGACTGAACTGTGGTGACTTATTAAACATGTACAAGGACAGAAACTTATTCGTGTTAATACATGTCGACAGGGGACTGAACTGAATTAACATGTGGTGTGTACTTGTTAAAACATGTCGACAGGACTGAACTTGGGAAATATGGCGACAGTGAACTGTGGTGTGCTTGTTAAAACAATGTCGACAGGGGACTGAACTGTGGTGTGGTGTACTTCGATTGTGTGGTACTGTATGTCGACAGGGGAACTGAACTGTGCTGAACTTATTAAAACGTCGATGTCGTTACAGGCGGGGACTGACTGAACTTGTGGGGGACTGAACTGTACTTATTAAAACATATCCGACAGGGACATGAACTTGTGGTGTACTTTTCTAACATGTTCGACAGGGACTGAACTGTGCCTGTAAACTTATTAAAAAGGCGATAGTGGACTGAAATGTGGTATACATATTGAAACAGGTCGACATGGACTGAACTGAGAGCTGTACTTATAGAACATGTACGACAGTGGACTGAACTGTGGTGTACTGATTAAAACATGTCGACAGGGGACTGAACGTGGTGTACTTATTAAACAATGTCGACAGGGGACTGAAGCTGCTGGTGTGCGTGTTAAACATGTCGACAGTGGACTTAACAGTGGTGTACTTATTAATCATCGTCGAGACAGGGGACTGACTTGTGTACTGGTTAAACATGTCGACAGGGACGAACTGTGGTTGCTTGTAAATATGTCGACAGTGACTGAACTGTGGTGTACTTGTAAAACATGTCGACAGGGACTGCGACTGAGCTGAAACTGTGGTGTACTTATTAAACATGTCGACAGGGGACTGTGGGTGTAACTGTCTAACTATCGTGTGTAATGAACTTGGTGTACTTATTAAACATGTGTCGAGACAGGGACTGAACTGTGGTGTACTTATTAAACATGGTCGACAACAGGGACTGAACTGTGGTGGTGCTTATTTTAACATGTTGACAGGGGACTGAACTGTGGTGTACTTGTTAAATATTCGACAGGTCAGAACTTGTGGTGTGCGTGTTAAAAGATTGACAGGGACTGAACTGTACTACTGTTAACATGTCGAACAGTGGACTGAAACTGTGGTGTACTTAGAGTTAAACATGTCGACAAGTGGGACTTGAACTGTGGTGTAACCTTGATAACATACAGGGCCACTGACTGTGGTGTGCGTGTTAAAATGTTGACAGGGACTGAACAGGATGTACATTATTTAACATGTCGACAGGGGACTGAGACATGTGCAATGTACTTATTAAAACATGTCGACAGGGGACTGAAACGGTGGTGTCCTTATTACATATGTCGACAGGGGACTGAACTGTGTGTACTGATTTACTGGAACATGTCGACAGGGACTGACTGTGTGTACTTATTAAACATGTCGACAGTGAACTGAACTGTTGTACGTGTGAAACATGTTGACAGACTGAAACTGTGGGTGCTTGTAAATATGTTCGACAGGAATGACTGTGTGTACTTATTAAACTTGTCGAACAGGGGGACTGAACTGGTGGTTCCTTGTTAAATATGTCGACTGCGGACTGAACTGTGGTGTACAAATTACTGAACATGTCGACAGGGGACTGACCTGTGGTGTTCTATTGCTATATATGTCGACAGCGGGACTGAACTGGAGGGAGCGTGTTAAACATATAGACAGGGGACTGAACTGTGGTGTACCTTATTATACATGTCAGACAGGGACTGAACTGTGCGTAACTTGTTAAACATGTCGACAGGGTACTGACTGTGGTGAGCTTAGTTAAATATGCGACAGTGGACTGAACTAGTGGTGTATCTTGTTAAATATGTCGACAGTGGACTGAACTGTGGTGTGACTTGTTATAATATGTCGACAGGGACAGAACTGTGAGTGTACTTATTAAACACGACGACAGTGACTGAACTGTGGTTTACTTATTAAACATGTCGACAGGGGGACTGAACTTTGGTGGTTATTAAACAACGTCGACAGGGACGACTGTGGTTATCTTATTAATCATGTAGAACAGGGGAGCTGAAACTGGTGGTGTGCTATTATAACATGTCGACAGTGGACTGAACTGTGGGTAGTTGTACTTATTACAACATGTCGACAGTGGACTGTACTGTGGTGTACGCTTGTTGAAATATTCGACACAGCATTGAAAGCGGTGCTCATGTAGAATTATTAAACATGTCGACAGGGGACTGAACTGTGGGTGTAACTTATTCAGACAGAGAGACAGGGCGACTGAACTGTGGTTTTGTAACTGTTTAAACGTGTTTATGTCCGAACAGTGGACTGAACTGTGGTGTACTTATTAAACATGTACGGACAGGGGAATGATCTGTGGTGAACGCTTAGTTAAATATGTCGACAGGAATGAACTGTGTGTACTTATTAAACATGTCGACAGGGACTGTACTGTGGTGTAACTTATTACTGATCCATGTCGATCAGGACTGAACTGTGGTGTTGATTATTAAACATGTCGACAGGGACTGAACAGTGGAGTACTTATTAAACATGTCAGACAGTGAATGAACTTGTGTACTTATTATACATGTCGACAGGGGGACTGAACTGTGGTGTACTCATTACGAACATGTCCGACAGGGGACTGAACTGTGGTGTACTTGTTAAACGTGTCGACAAGGGATACTGAAACTGTGGTGTGCGTGTTAATCATGTCGACAGGACTGAACTGTGTGTGCTTTGTTAATTATGTTACAGTGGACCTGAACTGTGGTTTACATATTAACAGTCGGACAAGGGACTGAACTGGGGTGTACTTATTAAACATGTCGACAGGGACTGACCTGTGTGTGCTTATTAAACAGGTTGACAGGGACTGAACTTGTTGTGCCTATTAAATATGCCGACAAGGACTGATCGGTGTTACTATAAACAGTCGACAGACTGAAATGGGTGTGTAACTTATTAAACGTGTCGTCAGGGGGAGCTGAACTGTGGTGTGCTTTTTTAATATGCTATTATAATGATTTGGGCACAAAGAGATGGTGTTTAAGTACAAAGTCGCAATATCAACAGATATAATTTAATTGACATTAAAAATCCCAAATATTCGCTTAAGAATTACAACACTGCATATTTGATTCTGTATGTTCTATTCGGTCGACAGGGAACCAGTTTTACAAAATTTACCTAAACTTAACAGTATAATCAGCATGTACAGTAGTCAAGGGAAAATCTCTGCTGTCCTATATTATATAATGCTTTCATGTTGGACATGAAATTGTTTTTAAGTCGAAGATATCGCAAGCTATTATAATATATATAACGAAGCTGGCAAAGGGCTCCTAATTTTCTGTCTACTCGATATCATAGATGTCGTGTTCTTTTACCAGTAACTTATACCTATATACTTATATCTACATGTATTCCTGATTTTCTGCCGATCACATGACTGTATTCTTTGTAATTTTATATTTTTTGTCTTATCGTACTTTAAATGAGCTTAAGATTTAATCTTACTAGTCCATGACTATCTAAAGTCGTCTATGTTGATGCTTACAGTAGGCAGTACTTATTTACGTATACGTATTGGGAAGGAAGCGACCATCAATCATAAAATAATCCATTTTTCTATGCTGCGTCTTATAAACCTTAGCTTATGAAGTGTCAAATTAGTGCTGATTTAATCGTTTAACAATGTTGAGCAAATTCATGTAATGTTACCTACATTTGATGACGTCACCATTCCCGTTCAATAATCTCCAGGGATAATCTAGAACAAAATAACTGTATAGAACGGCCCTATTTAAGACTCTGGGGTAGTCCGAGCCGAGATACACGGCCCTGACACCAGACTTAGTCCTTATGACAGATTAGATGTGCTGGACCTGACCACCAGACTTAGGGACTTTATGACAGTTTAGATGTCTTGTAGGACGACCGAGGTACTCTGGCGCCTGACACCAGATTCAGACCATTAAGGACGATAGATGTCTGTCTGGCCATGACACCAGACTTAGACATTATGACACGTAGGTTAGATGTCTGGCCTACGCAAAGATTAATTCAGTTTAACGTTACATTGATTAGGTTTATCAAATATTGTTACATGAGAGAGAGATTTTTTATATTTGTAATATATTTCTAACGCTTACATATATCTATATATATATATATATCTTTTAATTAACTCATCTTTTATTAAACACATTTTAAGGCGTTGTAAATAATCACTGATCATTAAGGCCAAAATAGGCCCTATTATCCCTACAGTGCCGTAGGAAGATGAAAAGTAAACGTAATGGGGGGGGGGGGGGGGTGTTAAAGGTCCTCAATATTTCGTGCGCGAGATTTTGGTGTTTGGAGGGTTCGGGGTCTCCCCCCGGGAAAATTTTACAATGTAGAGTGGCTGAGATGAGTTTTACAATGTATTTTGATGATTTTAAAGGCCCACTACCTTTCGGAGCAAAATTTGATGATTTCTTTAAAAACATTTAATTAACCATCATAAAATATATATCGATGCCTAAGAAGAGGTTGCAACACCAAACATATTTAAGATTTACCGCGTAATATATGAAAACAGTGGGAGAGTCATTTCGCTGTCATGTTTTGCCGTCTGGTATAATGATATTCAACTACCGCGCCGTATTTAGGACGACGGCGGGAAACTTAAGACGACCGGCGTTATGAAAATTAACATTTTATTAATTTTTCAGAAGGTGATGATACATGTAGTATTAACGGTAAGTCAATAACTTTTGCGACTCTACAAAATTATCGATCTCGTTTTACATTTCCATTTTAAACATAAAAAGCCGTTTCGGAAAGGTAGTGGGCCTTTAAAGCGTTCTTAACATAGTATTTTTTTTTTCGATTTAAAGTTACCTGCATTGAGAAATTATGATTGTGTGTGTCGTCATACCAGTATGCAACCCAGCTCGATCTGAATATACCGGATCCACGCCATCGACACACTGTTGTGTAACTCAAAATAATAATAAATTGATTGTCTTGCTAAGACATACAAATAAATTAATCTTTTAAGAGGCATTTTTTGAAACAGTATAATCCCTTGATGGACATTTCTAGTCTTGTTCGTGTGTATTGATTTTGCATTATTAAAGGTTTGAACATTACTTGCTTGAACGTTTGCGAAAATTTTCTAAAATGTTAACTGTAAAAAAAAATCCAGTCACGACCCTTTTTTGACTTTGTTACCGACCTTATTGCATTTTTAGACATTGCATTTGCCAAAATTAACCCCGTACTAAACAGACATTTTCCCCCCCTAACTCATTCACGCCTCGGTTGGTATTATGTTACAAAGACTGAGATAATTTTATAACCCGAACTTGATTGGTTGCGTGAAGTTGGCTCGGCTCGATTACCTAATACAACTTGATTACAATCTACGGAATTCTCAGTAGATACCGGAATCGGCCGAATTTTGCCGAATGAGTTTTATGTGTTGCAGATGCTGCTCTTTTACGCATGCGTGATTATATTTTCCTAGAACGCGCCATCTTTGATTTCGCTATCGTCTCGTTGGAATCAAGATTACACGATAAGCAAAGTACAGCGAAATATTAGGAACTAGAAATGAAAATCAACTGCTGAATCAGATTATCAGGTGTTTTGTGGATCGTTGACTATCCTAGATTTGGTAAAATACTAACCGTAACTACTGCAATGTGCAATCTGTTCGGCTACTGCTACTGAAGTAACCGTAACGTTAGGCTAAGATTATTTTTAGGACATCGATAGGCCTACCGAGAATTTGTTGAAATCACAGGTGTCTGACTCGTTGTACAGTGTACTACCACAGGGCCATGGGCCATGTATAGTTTCTACATGAAAAAATAGCCAGAATACTTATTTTATATGTATTTCTGGCTATTTTTTCATATAAATAGAAACTATACATGGCCCTGTGGTTGAATAGGTTTTGGGTAAGAAAATTGACTCCATTGAACCAATACGGCCCATAGGCAGTAAAGAAATTTATTCATCTTTAAAGCATCAATTGAAAAAACATTCTGGGGAATTTGCCTTGGTAAATACACTGATTCAACGTACAAATTCATATTACATCTTTTGGAACCTTTTTAATATATCTGAAAACCGTATGAAAATGTCAAATAAAAAATCCCTTTTGAAGTACTTTGGATAGACAAAAGTGACTATTCTTGACCTTTGTTTTCATTTTACTATGCGCACCCCAATTTTTCGCAGAACGTAAAGCAAAATTCGGCAATGTCAGTTTTTTTTTAACAGGAGAAGAAAAATTCTTGAACCGGGATGTTTACGTCATTACAGACAACTAACTGTGACTTAATACCGTATTTAAGAATGACATGTTTATCCATCATGAAAATGTTTGAGTCAATTATTTTCTCCAAAAACAATTTTTGCACGTATGCGTGTGTTTAGTCCCCCAAAAAGACGTGACTAAAGGATTTTTCTCTTTGCTGTAACTCCCGTGCGCACCATCGTTCTGCGCATATCCTTACATACTTAGTGTGGAGCACATACATCCATTGTGTAAAGGTACACCTTTTTGGTGATCAGGAATAATTATTTGAAATTTCATTAAAAGATATGCCAAAATGTGCAAATTGAAATGATAACTATAAAACACTGAAAGGGATGACAGTGCCAAAACTGTGGCCATTTTTTACCGATGCCATCGATTTCAATTTTGCCACTTCAATGATATTAATCTTTCTAATTTCAATGCATGATCAGCACACAGGGGGCCAACTCAATGAAAATGGATGTTGTCATACAACTTTTTTTGTATTTGGAGGATGGATGATGAGTATATAGCATTTGAGAAAGTTTTTGAGCAAGTTTCTGTTTCGTCAATTGTTTAAGCTTAAAGTCATCATAAATGTTTATGATTTTATTTTTCCTAATGTGTATGGATGCTGAACGTGATTAACCGATGTACAAATTTGGGGCCCTTTAGGGTTTTTTTAAGAGTCTGTTAATTTGTCATATTTCCATGTTAAAGTTTTTGAGCAAGTTTCTATTTTGTCAATTTTTAGCTCACCTATTCGAAGAATAGGGGGAGCTAATGTTGTCAACCCTGCTGTCGGCGTCAGCGTTGGCGTCCCATTTCACGTTAAAGTTTTTGAGCAAGTTTCTGTTTCGTCAATTGTTTAAGCTTAAGTCATCATAAATGTTTATGATTTTATATTTTCCTAATGTGTATGGATGCTGAACGTGATAATACAACCAATTTGGGGCCCTTTAGGTTTTTTTTGAGTCTGTTAATTTGTCATATTTCCATGTTTAAATAGTAAATACTTGAACATCAACTTCTTCTGAATAGGCGAGTTTTGCTGTTCTCCAACAGCTCTTGTTTAAGCATAAGTCATCATAAATGTTTTTTATTTTATTTTCCTAATGTGTATGGATGCTGAACGTGATAATACAACCAATTTGGGGCCCTTTAGGGGTTTTTGAGTCTGTTAATATGTCATATTTCCATGTTTATAATAGTAAAAATACTTGAACATCAACTTCTTCTGAATTGGCGAGCTTTGCTGTTCTCCAACAGCTTTTGTTCTGCAAACTTAGTGATAAGGTTAAATGCCTAAGGGCTCGGCCAAGTTCTATCCCGACTGTCGATGGATCTTATTTAGCGGAGTTATGGCCCTTTGAATTACTAAAAAAAAGTCAGTTTCTGCCACTTTTGTACTATAACTCTAATAAATATTAACTGATTTTCTTCAAACTTGGTAATAAGGTTGAATGCCTTAAGTCAGTGGTCGACACTAGCAGTAGCCCGGGGCCACCCAAAATATAGAAGGGCTACTGAATATTCCCAAACCAGTAGCCCAATGGGCTACCAAGATATTATTATGTCAATTTCTTAAATTTACCTGTTTTTATTAAACAAACTACGGCACTATGTATCTGGTTTTGTGTTGAATGAATTTTCTGAAACTCGTAGATCGTATTTAATCTAACGTTTCTGGTAACAAAGTCCTAAATGCGTTTGAATCTACTTTCAAGCGTTTTTTCATTGGCGTCTATATTTACGTTTGAATTGATTGGCACCATTTAGACTAGTCAAGCATAAGATTGACACTGATTTGCAATTTGAACTTCCGCTGAAAATCAAAATGTGGCAGTGGCTAGACCGGGTTCTTCCGACATAGAAAACGAAGACGTCTGAAAAACAATCCTAATATGAGAGTACGCGAGAGAGAACTTTCCAGCAAAGTTGGTAAAAGGCATTCCCCTGGCTTGTTTTTGATGAGAAAGCAAACATGATGTTTTGTCGTCTGTGCAAATTGCACAATGATAAAAGTGACGGTATTTTCGTCAAAGGATCAGAAAACATGACACGTCCGATAGTCACAGGAAATGTCTTGCAAAGGAAAAAGCTGCTTCATCAATACTAGGTACATCCACCGCTGAAAAAACACTTGTGATGATGAATAAGGCCCTAGTGTGTAAGCTGACCACACTATTTAGAAATGCCCATTTTGTTGCGAAGTTGCGAAGGCCCTTTACTGATTTGTCAAGTTATGTGCCTTAGATGAGGGCAAAAGGAACACAGTTGGGACAAACTTATCAGACTGATAAATACTGTCAAACATTTATAGCTGCAATTGCTGACAACGTAAGGAATCAGCAGAAGGCCCACATTAATGCCACACCGTTTATCAGCAATATATCAGACAGGGCAACAGATTGTTCTTCAAAGGAAATGGAGATAGTGTATCTGCAATCATCATTGAATTGATGTGTCAGGTATGTTGGATTTCATGTCAACTGCAATTTGAATTTAAAACAAAGTTGTTTATTCTCATCTGTTTACAAAGGGTCATTGTTCTTAACTCTTATCACTTATACATTACAATAATCAAGTCCTGAAATAGTATACAAATAATCAAGTCCTAAAAATGAATTACATTTGTCTAGAGCTAGTTTTTTTATATGTATATTAAAATTAATATTTCAGGTATCCACATCTCTTTGTTGGATTGAGACATGTTGGCAAGTCTGACGCCCAAAAATATCACCAGCGCAATTTCTGTCTTTGTTAGACATGAGGTTTGGGGACACATGGAGGAAAAAGATAGTTGCCATGGGAACTGACGGTGCGTCCGTGAATATATGTTAGGAAAGAAAAGTGGTGTGGTTGTGAGGATGGCGAAGGAAACGGACCGACCGTTTTCAAAGCAATATATATATAATACATTGTTCTGCTCACAGGTTTGTGTGTGGTTTCTTTTTTGTGTGAAACAACAAGCATTTTTATCTTACTTTAAAAATAATTGTGAATAATGTATTTTAGGTAACAGTAATGGCTATTCTCAATAATGTGGTAATAAAAAGCTATCTTATTCAGGATTTTATTGTTAGTTTTATTTGAAAAATAATTGATTTTTTCCATACAATATACTGGTATGCTGAAATATTAAACAAATTTTTTTTTTTTTTTTTTATATCAGATTAGAATTCGCATACAAGGACTCCATCAAAGACATCCCCATACACCAGAAGTGCGAGCTGCTACTTACCAATTTGTATCTGTTCTACAAGTTAGTAGTTATTTATGTAAAAGTAGTTATATGTGCAAACATTAAAAATTAATATTTTTCTATGAAATATCTGGTAAATAGTTCCAAATGAGATTTTTCACCTTTTCATCACTATATCTTGGTGAAGTCTGTCTTTTATAGTTTTGTTTGGAATATCAGCAAACCTATTATTTATGCATCAGGAAAGTACTCCAGTTTTGAAAATTCTCCATTTTTCTCTCAATTTTCTTTCAGGTAGAGCCCCCTAAACAGGAGTAATCTACAAATGGCTGCAGATTTTATTGAAAAAAAGCTTATGTACCCTCGTACAGGAGGCACCAGGTGGTTACCACACACAAAGCGTGCACTAAAAAATCTAAAAGCAGGCTCAGAAAGCATAATCCTTCTTCTTGAGCTAGTAATATTTATGACAATATATATATATAGTTTTCTCTTGTAATAAATTGATCTGAATATAGTTCAAGACAAAAGAATTACATTGCTGTTCTGGAAATAATTTTACCAGAAAGCAATTGGCAATTATGTCCTTTAGAGTTGCATTGTTCCTCTCAAAGTCACTGTTGTATATTAAACAACACATATACTTAATGTTTTGTAATCATGTTATGATGGTATAATTAACAGATGCAGCAAAATCCATCAAAGGAAGCAAGTGCCAAAGCACGTAACTTTTTGAAGCTGTTAAAGAACAATGACATAAACTACTGGATGCATCTAATGTTGGACGTTGTTCAATTCTTCAGCTATTTGTCTGAGGTGATACAAGTAAAGGACAGCACCACAGCCGACATCTCTAGAGTGAAATAGACAGCATTCATCTGACTTTAAAGAAGTACAAGACAAGGTAAAAAAACACTCAGACCCAATATGATGTGGTTTGAGCATGTTGATTTTATTTTTAATCATAATCACATATTTAACCTCCTGGCATCTAACCTTGCTTATCTAACCACTAGATACTTTGTAGATCTATCTTTAATATGTAAACAATATGACCCGTACTTTGTAGAAACTCCATTTAAACATCGTGTAGCTCACTTACTTCAACCGTCACCACCATGGTCATTTTTCTCTCGGAACGCTTCTCGACTTTACATATCATGACGACATTATGCAAATTATGAAATGTTGTGCTTGTGTGTAAACTCGAGAAGCGTTCCCGAAGAACAAATGAACATGGCGGTGACGGTTAAAGTAAGTGAGCTACACGATGTTTAAATGGAGTTTCTACAAAGTACGGATCATGACACCTCCAAAGGAGATTGTGGATGAACACAGTTATGGGTACTGTTTACCACCACAATCGTAGATTTTGTGATTTTGGCTTGGTTCTTGAGGTGCCCATTAGAGCCGAGACGACATTTCGACCAGACAGGGTAATGTCTACCTAGCATATTTTTCATAAATTTCCTGATTCATCAAGCCATGACTTCGTCAATACTTGGCCAATTTAGTTCATCAAGCACTCAATGGAAAGATAAATTATTTCTCTTTAAGGTAAGATATCCGTCAATGTTGTATAGAACCCATTTATTAAAATAATCACGGTTTTAAAAAAATAGGTCCGTTTTTCCCGACCGCCGAGTTCATACCCTTGATACTATAATATATATATATATGTATACTGTAAGTTAAAAAAAATCGTGCCAGGTCCCTGTGCTTTTCTCATGTAAACCAACTAATACTCATCAGCAATGGCCCATTCCTGAGAGATGTAGACTCCTCAAGCAAGCCTTCGCTGGAATTTTCACATCTAGCAGCCAGGAAGGAGAAAACTCATTCAGAGCATCACTCAAAGATTTGAAGGAGATTCTACCTTTTTCAGGGCATCCTCAATTCTTTCAGTAAATACATGGCCTAAAGATCTGAGCCAAGATATAGGTAAAGAGCAATGGCATAATGGTAGTTTATTAATCAATATGCTAACAGCTGAAACATGAAAATTATTCAAAGCTGAAAGTTAAGGTTATTGTCTTTTTTAATATGATAATTTGCTTTACATGCTGTGATTTTAATTAAAGATTATTAATATAGATATATTCACTTATTATACTGGTATGTATCTATTAAAGTATTAATCCATTTAAATGTCTAATTTTTCTGAAGAATTCGGTGATGAACACATGCATATCCTGGTTGAGAGTTGTGGCCCTGCTCTTAAAGGATTCTGTCCTACCATAGAGGTGGAATGCATTGAGCATGAGTGGACACGGTTTAAAACTGTTTTGGTTTCCAGGTAAAAGAAAAATTGAATTAGTTCTTTATTTTTTGAATCAGATGCTTTTATTACACATATTTGAACAATTTGAATAATTTACCTATATTTCAAAAAATGTCTTTAACAATTGGCCGGACCCCCCTTCCAATCAGGAGGGGGGACACCGCCCTCCCCAACCGACCCCCCTTCCTCGCCTTGCTCGTCAGCCAAGGCACTGTGCACCTTGGATGTATATCGCTGGGCTACCTGAAATAATTGAGGGCTACTCAAAAAGTTAATGTCAACCACTGTAAGTGGCTGGGCAGGTTCGATCAACTCTTTCAGCAGATGTTATTTATCAGAGTTATGGCCCTTTAATTTACTACAAATGTCATTTTTCTGCAGTTTCTGTGTAATAACTAACAAATGTTAAAACAAATATTGTTAAAACTTGGGAATAAAGTTAAATGCCTTAAGGGCTTAGCCAAGTTCGATCGCCACTTTTGGCAGATCTTAATTAGCAGAGTTATGGCCCTATGATTTGATAAAAAAAAATATTTTATGCCACTTCCCTACAATAACTGTAATAAATACAAAACTGATTTTCTTCAAACTTGGTAACAAAGTTAAATTTCTTAAGGGCTCGGCCAAGTTCAATCGCCACTTGCGACGGACCTTATTTAGCAGTTATGGCCTTTTGATTTGATAAAAAAAAGTCATTTTCTGCAATTTCCCTGCAACCTCAATGATGTTTACCTATAATATGTCCTGAAAGCGGGGGATGGGAATTCCACGAATTTGCTTGTTAATTCCTACTTTACATATATATCATTGGACAGCAGTAGTAATTTCTCTGTGTGTGAAGTCGTTGAATATGATTCTTTGGTTCGTTGACCTCTTGTTCATTTTCCAGGTCAAAAGCTGCTAGACTTCAGAACTAAGGACTGAACAGCATGACTTTGATGAAAATTACTGAACGACAGAATTAGAGGTAAGTTGAAGACTTGTGAAATATCTATACTCTATACATTTAAAAATGTAATTGTTATAAGTGAATGTTGTAATAATATAAAAAATACTGAAGTTTAAAGTTGAGAATAAAAGAATCTTACATGGGTCTGTCAAGTGAACCAGGATAACTCAACCTGAGTGAATGATTTTGGCATGTCAACCGGAGGCTTGCTGAATGTTGGAGGCCAAAATCTTTCATGAAGGTTGAGATATCCCTATCCACTTAACACACCCATGCTTGATTAGTTTTCTTCCATACTGTAAAGAAAAATTCAGTTATTTAGAATTATTTTTAGTGTTGACATCACAGAGATGTCATAGTGCATTAATGACATCCTTGATAATAGTCTCCTCATGTATTGATGATGTCATTTTCAAGCATGTGTGAGCTGTTTTTTTCCAACTTTTGGCACAGTGAAAAGGGCTGCAAAAAGTGCTCAAATATTCTTAAATATTGTATTGGTGCAGATTCAGTATGGATCACCATTACATCAAGAGTTTTTATATGAATAACCTCCCTAAAGTAGTCGACTCGGAGATGTACTTATTCTCAAATGATACAGAAATGTTTTGAATGATTGAAAATAATCTACTTAGCCTAGACCTTCAGAATGACATTGACACTGTGTAAGTAGAGCGACACTTGACTGCTTGAAATACCTCCGGAAAAGTGTGTAAGCATTTGGGGTTAGACAGCCATATATATACCAAACAGTATACATAAAACAAATGTACTATCTTAACAGAAACAGCATGCTGAAAACCAACCAGGGAGAAACACAGTAGTAATCATAGACTCAGATTTAACATTGTACTGAAAGTACTGAAGCAATCTGTCTCAAATTTTATTTGTAGGTTCCCCTAAGACTTTAGTTGTGCAGATTGCATTTTCGGACGGATCGGTCAACAAGATGGCCGACAGGTAGCCACTTCGATTTTAATAATTCAAGTTTGTTAGGCCAAAAAAAATTAATTGTTAGTTTCTCAGGCCACTTTTTTAAAAAGTCAGTGCGGGCGGCGGGAATATTTTTTTATTTTTTATTTCTCTGAAAACAAATGCGGCAGATAACATTTTATTTTTTTCTGACTTGAAGGACATGAAAATCAATGAAAACACGTGAAGAAAATGTAAATTCTTACTCAGTCTTTAAGAACAGCTTTTGAATATCTCAATCGTCACTATATCCAAAGAAAACCAGTTGAAAATACATAATCCTGGGAGGAAACATTCCGTTTTGAGCAAATGCTGACATCGGCAGCCATTTTTTACCGGAAATGAAAGGTGCACACCTAAAATTGGAGCCAATTTCCGGGGGCGCGTTTTCGAATGGAAATTTCGGGTGAGTTCGAATGGAAATTTGGGGTGCGTTCGATGCGGCGGTCTCGATTTTAATTTTTAAGTTATGGCGCATAAAAACGTTGGTGCGGGGGGTAAATGTCGATGCGGCGGGGCCTGAGAAACTAAGAATTAATTTTGTTTGGCCTTATATATCTCAGAAAGTACTGAAAGGATCTTTGTCAAATTTCATATGTAGTAATATGTAGTGTCAATTAAATAGATTACTGTTGGAAATGATTGCATAAAATGACCAAATCCCATAAGTTTCTTATAATGCCTGGGGAACCGCAACCTCAAAAGTATTGCATCATAGTTGAAATTGTCACTGGAACTCAAATACCTTTACTTCCTTGTACGGAAGAAACAGACTATCAGTTTCTTATTACTTTGTAGAGTCATCTTTTCCCCCCATGCCCGCAACTGTACAAAAACAAACACTGACTCAATTTAATTTTTCAGTGGTTTAAGAAAATCAATGATACCTCCAAATATGGGCTTTTGTAATTCATGTACCATTTACCTGACAAGGTGTGTCGGGGCACTCCCGTTATTTATTGTTGATCAATAATGTCAGTCATCAGATGAATATTTATTGATTTAACAAAATGTATTTTAGACCTATTTCCGGTATCAATTACTTGAATTAGTCCCACAAATTTGACCTAAGCAAAAAATAAGTAACTTAATGGAAAACTACGTAAAGTTCAGATGTTACGACTAGAATTTAATAACGAATTCCAGAACTGCAAGGTCGCCATTACAATACTCGAACTGCAGTCATTTGGCAATCTCTGCGCGATATTTTAAACTATCCCCAATAGTGTGTTCTCGCCCCAAAAGACTAATAGTAATGCCACTAGTATTGACAATTGATAGAACATTGGACTTAATTAAATAGGCAACAGCGTCTCTATACGCGTCGATAGCGACTATCAGGACTATTACAGTAGTATCATCTACAAAATTCACTTTATTTAAAAAAAATGGGGAATTAAGGGGATGGCACATGGCTATTCAACAATCAAAAAACAAAACACGAACTGACATTGTTCTCAATGACAGTGTGTTTTATAAATCATCGAATGGGGCTTTATTAAATTGCATGTACCCGTATGTGATATCCTGACAAGGTTGTGGTGCGGGACTCTTGCATTATATTGTTGATGGAATGATTGTCAAAAGATGATAATCCTATGCTAACATCAATTACTCAGACGCGCCCTTTGCCATGTATAGCAAGTGTGGTGTACGTCGATGATTGTGGCCTCATTGTCACTGGGCGAGCTAGCGTAAAGACAAACGGGAGGATACGTCTTAATAAATGAATAGTGCTCCAGAATGACACCGACATTGAAAAGCCAAAGTCCACACGATCATTGAATCATAAGATAGACATTCAGATGGCGCCAAACCATCACTAGGAGTAGACATGTTGCAAATTGCAGTCATGCATAGTTTAACTATGCCGCCCGATAGTGTTGTTCCGCAATAGTTCCGCCTCAATAGAAATATTATGTGGGCAAAAGCACAGAAGCGCATTTGTATGAACTTGGACTATCAATACCAACATACTTCTGCACGAGGTCTTGATACGAATAACCACTATTCAGGTTCATTATCATCCTAAAAGCGTCACTTATTCATTCCCCCATGCGAAATCAATCACGCGCAAACAAACACCGAGAACAGATTGTAACGTTCCTCAATGACTCAGTGAGTTTAAATCAAGAAATGGGTGGCAATTTTAAAATTCATGTACCATAGTGATTCAACGCTGACACAAGGTGTGCTGCGTGTTCTCCTGCTTGTTTATATTGTAATAAGGTTGATAGGGAAAGGAAGTTCTAATATCCTACAATCCTTAATGCTTAACATTCATTCATTCACCACAGACACATTCGCGGGCATTCTAATGCTAACGTAACAAGAGGGGGTGAATTAAGTCCATGCATTGTCTACGTTTGACCCAGGCTAGCAGCAGGGAATAGAATAACTCACTAAAATGGATACTACTGCACCCACGATGTACGACATGAATGTCATCCTAAGATTCATAGACTGCTAGGATCTTTAAATAGTCAGAGTTATGCAGAATAGCAATACCTTCGCATCTACCATACTGTAAGGTCGATTAGCAGTGACTGCAAAATTTCTGGAGAGCGCTTATCCCAATAGTGTTTTCCCCCAAATTAGAAGAAAAAAATAAGTATTGCAATAGTTACAAAGATTGTAGTGAACAGGACTAAAATAGAAATACTCGTCCAGAGGTTCGTAGATATCGAGAACAAGTACTGATGAGTAGCAGTTGGATTATCTAAAGTGCACATTTTTATCTACCCATGCTATTCAAATCAAAAACTAATAGCATCGGTGATCATACTGGATCTCCAACTGTAAACTGTGTGTTTGTAATCAGAGTTATATGAGTGGACTTTATGTATCAGATATGTACCGATGTTTATGAATAACCTGACACTAGGGTGTGTGTGCGAGGCACCTCTGAAATTGTCTAATAATTGGTTGATGGAGAATGATTGTCAAGTACAAGGACACATGAAACGGCGCATGTCTAATAAGCGATGCCGATTCACACTGCCATTTCCCGGGGTATGGTCATGGGGTAACTTGAATTAGGGGTCCCATTGGGGACCACTGACACTGGCAAGACAGGGGCAAGTAACACTTAATAAATGGATAGTGAATTAGTCCCATTCGCTCCAGATAGTACGGTACATTGATAGTCCAATTCATTAGACTGGGAATTATGAAGTTAATAGAGAATTCAGAATGCAATAGGGCCGATTACAATACTGTTGCAATTGCAGTCTGCATATTTTAAAACTATCTCCCAATGAGTGTTTTCCCCCCAATAGAAATAGTATTGTGCAATAGTTTAAAATTGGTTAGATGGAACTGGGACTAAAATGAAATTACTTAGCAGAGGTTTGATACGATAACAGACATACAGTTTTCGTTATACTAAAGGTCAGTGCACTTATGTTCTCTGCATGCTATTCAATCCCAAAAACATACACACACTGACATTGTTTCTCACATGTCATGTGTGTTTAATCATGGAATGGGGGGCTTGTTCTAAAATTCATGTACGCATGTGATACCTGACAAGGTGGTGTGGGTGCGGGGTACTGGGCTTGTTTATATTGTTGATGGAATATGATGTCAAAAGATGAGTATCCTATGCTAACATCATTTCACCGCCATTTTCCGGGGTATCATGTGGTAACCGTGAATTAGTCTGACCATTGTCACTGACACTAGCAAAGGGAAGATAACTCTAAATGGATACCATACTGCTCCAGATGTAGACGATACATATGAAGTCCAAGAGGACTCATAGACTGAATTTAATAGAATTCAGAATGCAAATAGCCATTACAATACTGTTGCATTTGCAGTCTGCGGCATATTTTCTTAACTATCCCAATAGTGTTTTCCCCCAATAGAAATAGTATTGCAATAGGTTTAAAATTTGTAGGAAACTGGACTAACGAGATGAAATACTTGCAGAGGTTTCTTGTGATACGATAATCAGACTTACAGTTGTTATCTGAAAAGTCACTTTTTTCCCCATTGCTATTCAATCAAAAAAACAAACACTGACATTGTTCTCAATGTCAGTGTGGTTTAAATCATGAATGGGGGCTTTTAAATTCATGTACCTTGTGATACCTGGACAAGGTGTGTGCGGGACTCTTGGTTTGTATATCTGTTGATTGGAATGATGTCAAAAAGATGAATATCCTATTGACTAACGGGCCACTC
The DNA here is from genome assembly GCF_041381155.1 of Argopecten irradians. Lineage (NCBI taxonomy): Eukaryota > Metazoa > Mollusca > Bivalvia > Pectinida > Pectinidae > Argopecten > Argopecten irradians. The sequence continues at coordinate 8,539 of NW_027187956.1, read as the reverse complement.
ATTTCACGCGTGGGCCATTTCCGGGTATCATCTCGTGGTACGTGAATTAGTCCCATTGTCCCGACTGCGACAACTAGCAAAGTGGAGAAGTATAACTCTTAAAAATGGATACTGCTCCAGGATGTGTACGACATGAAGTCCAATTCATAGACTGAATTTAATAGAATTCAGAATGCAATACCACCATTACACAATACTGTTGCATTTGCAGTCTGCATATTTTAACTACATCTATCCCCAATAGTGTTTTCCCCCCAAGAGAGCATATAAGTATTGCAATAGTTAAAATTATTTGTAGGAATTCTGGACTAATAATTGAAATACTTGCACAGAGGTTGATACTGATAACAGGACTTACAGTTTGTTATCTAAAGTCACTTTTTTCCCCATGGCTATTCAATCAAAAACAAATGCACTGACATTGTTCTCATTGTCAGTGAGAGTTTAATCATTGAATGGGGATGTCTTTTAAATTCATGTACCGATGTGTGCGTACCTGACAAGGTGTTGTGCGGGACTCTTGTTTATATTGTTGAATGGAATGATGTCAAATGATGATATCCTATTGCTAACATCATTTCACCGCCATTTCCGGGTATCATGTGGTACGTGAATTAGTCCTAGGGAACATTGTCACTGTGACACTAGCAAAGGGAAGTAACTCTAAATGGATACTGCTCCAGATGTATACGACATGAAGTCCAATTCATAGACTGAAATTTAATAGAGTATTCAGAATGCAATTACCATTACAATACTGTGTGCACATTTGCAGTCTGCATATTTTAACTATCCCAATAGTGTTTATCCCACCAATAGAAATAGTAATTGCAATAAGTTAAAATTGTAGAGAACTGGACTAAAATGAAATATGGTTCTTGCTGAGGTTTGATACGATAACAGACTTGACTTATTGTTATCGTAAGAGTCACTTTTTTGTCCCCCATGGCTATTCAGACTCAAAACGAAACGTACTGACATTGTTCTTCATTGTCAGTGTGTTTAATCCGAACGGGGTGCTTTAAATTCTTACGCGGATGATGATACCTGACAAGGTGTGTGCGGGACTCGTTGTTAAAATCAATATTCGGAATAAAACACTCGAAAAGCTGATATCCTGTTGCTAACATCATTTCTGACGTGCCTATATATTCCGGGTAATCCTGTGGTACGTGAAGTAAGTCCGCCAGTTGTCAGCTAACTTATTCCAAATTGGAAGTAACCTTCGTAAATGGATACAGTGCTGACAAGATTACGCTATGAACGGGGCTTTTAAATTCATGTGCACTTGTGATACCTGACAAGGTTTTGTGGCGGACACTCTTGTTTATATTGTTGATGGAATGATGTCAAAAGATGATATCCTATTGCTAACATCATTTCACCGCCATTTCGCGGGGTAATCATTGGTACGTGTACACAGTGAACGAATCGGTTCTTGCCACTTGTCACTGACACTAGCAAAGGGGAAGTAATCTCTTAATAATCGGTAAACGTATAAATTGATGAACGCTCCAGAATGTACGACATGAAGTCCAATTCATAGACTGAATTTAATAGCTATTCTGAGAATCGGTGCCCGCGAAATGATTGCGGAGATGGCCCATTACCAATAGCTGTTTGCATTTGCAGTCTGCAATATTTTAGATCACCTATCCCTAATAGTCGTGTTTTCATCTTCCCCTCAATTAGAAATAGCTATTGGCAGTGAGTTATAAAATTGTAGGAAGCTGGACATAAAATGAAATACTTTGCAGAGGTTTGGATACGATAAACAGGACTTAACAGTTTGTTATCTCTAAAGTCACTTTTTCCCCCCTGATGCTATTCAATCAAAAACAAAACACTGTGAATAAACGACTGACATTGTTCTCAACTGTCAGTGTGTTTTTAATCATGAATGGGGCTTTTTAAATTCATGTACCCCGATGTGAATACCTGACAAGGTGTGTGGCGGGACTCTTGTTTTATATTGTTTGATGGAAATGATGTCAAAAGATGATATCCTATGCTTCAGAAGCATCATTCCACCGCCAGTTTCCGCGGTATCATGTGGTATCCGTGAATTAGTCCCCATTAGTCACTGACATGCATAGCATAAGGGACGTAACTCTAAATGATATGCTGTGCTCCAGATGTACGACATGAAGTCCAATTCATTCAGACTGAATTTGAATAGATCTTCAGTATAGCAATACCATTAACATACTGATTGGCGCGTGCTAGTTGCAGATCTGCATATTTTTTAATCTAGTTAACTATCCTCCAATATGTGATTTCCCCTATTTCCACCCAATAGAATAGTATTCGCAATAGTTAAAAATGTAGGACTCGACTAAAATGAAATACTTGCAGAGGTTTTGATACGATAACAGATCTACAGTTGTTATCTAAAGTGTCACTTTTTTTCCTTTTCCCTCCATGCTATTCCGATCAAAAACAAACACTGACATTGTTCTCATTGTTCAGATGTGTGTTTACTATCTATGAACGTGTTGGCTTTTAAATTCATGTAGCCATGTGATACCTGAACAAGGTGGTGCGGGTACTTCTTGTTCTATATTGTTAGATGGAATGATGTCAAAAGATGATAATCCGCTATGCTAACAAGCAACACTTCACCGCCATATTCCGAGGTATAATGTGGATACTGTAATTAGTCCCCCATTGTCACTGACCACTAGCTAAAAGGCGAAGTAACTCTTAAATGGGATAGTGTATCTCGCAGAATGTACGTGACATGAAGTCCAATTCAATAGACTGAATTTAATAGAATTCAAGTTAATTGCGAATAACCATTACAATACTGTTGCCATTTGTGCAGTTCTGAGCATATTTTAACTATCCCAATAGTGTTTTCCTCCCCAATGAGAAAAATAGTATTGCAATAGTTAAAATTTTGTAGGAACTGGACTAAAATGAAATACTTGCAGAGCGTTTGATACGATAACAGACTTAACAGTTGTTATCTAAAGTCACTTTTTCCCCCATGCTATTTCAATCAAAAACAAACACTGACATTGTTCTCAATGTCAGTGTGTTTAATCATGAATGGGACTAATTCTGACTACATTGTACGATTAGTGATACCTGAAGATAAAGTTTTGGTGGGGACTTATGTTTTCATATTGAGTGTTGATGGAATGAACGTTTCAAAAGATGATATCCCAAAGCTAACTTTCATTACAGTGGGAAGAGTACAAAGATTATTCTGAATTACCACCAGGAGATTACATAGTTCCATGCACAGACTGTTTAATGGGTATCACATGGTACTTGCAATTAGTCCCCATTGTCACTGACACTAGCAATAGGGATAGTAACGTCTACTACCAAAAAATGCTCCAGATGTACGAAATGAAGTCCGAAATTCAAAGTGGACTGAACTTATTTAGAACTTCCAGAAATCAATACTATTGCAATAGTCAGTCAATAGTAGTGTCTGCATTAGTTAAAACTATCCCAATAGTGTTTACCCCCAATTAGAATAGGAATCCCGTACCCATTGAATGTCGCGTCAGGATTACTGGAAACGGAGACGTGAACTGGACTAAAATGAAGTACTAGCAGAGGTTTGATAAGATAACAGACTACAGTTCAATTAAAGTCACTTTTTCTCCCCATTGCTATTCAATCAATAAACAAATATCACTGGACATTGTTTCTCAATGTCAGGTGTGTTTGGCATCTAATGAATTGGAACTTTTAAAATCTCATGTAATAATTATGTGATAACTTGACAAGGTGTGTGCAGTGACTCTTTGTTTATAATTGTTGATGGGAATGATGTTCAAAAAGATATTAATCCCTAATCCTATGCTACATAGGTACATTTCACACGCCATTATGGGTATCATGTGGTACTTGGAAATTAGTCACGTTGTCACTGACACTAGGCAAAGTCCCATTGTCCTTGGACACTTAGCAAATGGAGTAGTAACTCATAATCAATGGATGTGCGTCGCTAGATGTACGACATAACGTCCAATTCATATGACTGATTAATATAGAATTTCAGAATGCATTGCATTACTAAACTGTTGCATTTGCATGTATGCTTATAGTTAAACTATCCAAGAGTGTTCTCTTCCCCCTTACAATAGCAGGTGTGATCCCTGCTCCAATACATAGCAACAATATACCACTCCGCTAGAGCTCTTAGACTCAGTTGAGCATCAGTAATCCAGAGGTCCAGCATTCGATCCCTGGCAGAGGCAGTGATTGAGTTTATTATAAATCCTTCACATTGTTAAACAATAGTATTGCAATAATTGAAATTGTAGGGGATAGTCTTCCTACCATTGAACACCAGTTAGAATTATAATTACCTAAGGGACTAAACTGGACTCAAGTGAAGTACTCGCAGAGTTTCTTAGGATAACAGACTAACAGTCGTTATCAAAAGTTATTTTTTCCCCTTGCTATTCAATCAAAAAGAAACACTGACATTGTTCTTAATCCCAATTGTTAGTGTTTTTTATGATGAATTGTCACTGACACAGCAAAGGGAAGTAACTCGTAAACGAACACGGCACCATATACAACATGATGTCCAATTCATAGACTGAAAGTAAACATGTAAGTAGAATTCAGAATGCAATACTATTGCAATTGTAGTCTGTATTAGCTAGCTAATTGGGATTACGTGGCCATGAATAAGATTTAATTCCCCTTTGATGGCCAATCAGGAATTCGTTACCAATAAGAATAACAATAGTATTGCAATAGCTAAATTTGCCTATCAACTCAATCAATCGTTAATTATTATATTCTCCCCACTCCTCTCCCTAGTCCGAGTTCTAGTTAGAACTGTTTGCTATAATATTTTGGATGAGTTTGAATGTGGAAATGGTTAGTCAGTTACTTTACATAAGTGTTTCATTTTATTGCTTATTGGTATTTTCATTAGTGCTGCAACAATACACTTCTCCCATAGTACAATACGTATCGCGATACTTGTCACACGATATGATACGTATCATGATAGTCTATGTATTAAATAAAATTAATCTGTCAAAAAGTAAAACTTTCTACTCTTTCATTGTCAATTTTACCCCTTCTTTTTCAATAATACGGAATGCAAAATGCTTCCATATGTGTGATTTTAAAGGTGCAGGAGGTTTTTTTTATTCTATAATGCTCCGGGTATTGAAAGCGCCACCATCATTGATTGTAGGGAGATACTCATAACTGCTCAAAAAAACGGATTTCGCCGGATCCTGAAATTTGTGAGGGGTACCTGATAGGAAAAAAATACTGTGAACCGAAACTTGTAGTGTATACCGTGATATCGTCGTCCCGTGACACATATATGTTATACAATGTTCAATGTGACACATATATGTTATACAATGTTCAATGTGACACATATATGTTATACAATGTTCAATGTGACACATATATGTTATACAATGTTCAATGTGACACATATATGTTATACAATGTTCAATGTGACACATATATGTTATACAATGTTCAATGTGACACATATATGTTATACAATGTTCAATGTGACACATATATGTTATACAATGTTCAATGTGACACATATATGTTATACAATGTTCAATGTGACACATATATGTTATACAATGTTCAATGTGACACATTTTGATGATGTCACATTGTTTACGGGTTCTGTGATGTCTGCACTTGTAGACTGGGATGAAGGGCTACCAACTTTGTTAAAATGAATGACGTTGACCTTCATTCAACGTCACTTGGGCCAAATAAGTTAAAATATTTATTCTACTTCTTGTTAAAGCGAATAGTCGGGCAAAGGAAACTAGTCTAAATACGTTCTTTGGCCTTCCAAAAGTCCTTGTATACCATAATGATGGTCAAGTTCTGCTTACGGTGTCCAGTTTTGACCATTAAAATCATGGGGAAGCCCCGTGTAAATATAGCACAGTTCTAAATATAAATTCCCTTAACTCTTTGAAAACGAGACTGTGTGGATATGCGTTAAGAGTGAACTGCACTGATAGCCGGTCGGGAAGACGTATTAGGATTCCTATAACATATATATATTAATTTCTTCGCATACAGAGCGATTTTGATGGGAGATTTTATTTTCCTATTTCATAAGAAATTATACTGGATATATCAACACCATTTTTACCGACTTAAGCCTTTGTTTGTCCGACTATTCGCTTTAATACCCAAGGGTAATCGTTAAGGCCCCTTGGACCTTTTGTTTAAAAAAGGCAATGCAACTAAAAAACTGTATTTGTATAAATGAACATAAAAAAACTTCATTTATTAGTGTTAATTTAGTTAAAATATCATATGATAACTGAAAAGCAACTTTAATACTTTGTAAGGAAAAGTTTTAATACTTCAGGAATATATCAACATATGACAGTTGGAAATGGGTAATGAAGTTTTGTAGACTGTCAACATAAAGTGAAACAAAACTCCACGCCACTGCCTCTACCCTAATCCATTACGACCAGAAAGTTGTATGGAGTATAATACTTATATAGAATGACTGTGGGGGATGTAGATGCAGGGGAAGGAGGGTGGGGCAGTGGGTATGCCCCAGGTGGTGTGGCAGGGGGTAGGTTGGAGGCAATGAGGTGGGGTGGTGGTTATCAAGTTTTTCAGACAATTTCTTTGCTTACCCCCGCTCCTTTTACACTTTCCAAACGTTGAACAGAGCTTCATATTGAAAATGATACTGTTATTATTTAATCTTTCCCATAACAAAATCCCTTGTACTCCCTACGATGGGTAATGGCAGAACTAACACAGAAAAGTACTCACAAATATATATAGAGCTATTTATTGGTAAGTCAAAAGTTGGGTCTAGGAAAGACCAAAGGTACTGAAAAGTACTCATCAGACACATAGTGAGTAAGACGGATGAACAAAGCGTACAGTGGGGTTGTTTAGGAGAAGGTATGTAGTATACTCTTTATTGTACACAGTCAGTAACCTATTCACTCAATGTTCAGGAATAATTGTCTTATAGAGGTTATGGACAATTTGGTGCTAGAGATTATGTATGCTTTTATATCAATAATGATGATAATTGGGTAGTGTCCTTCCAACACAAGGCTCCATTCAAATCTAAAATTATAATTATTAATTAAATAATAATGAATTAAAAAGCACAAACTAGAAAATAAGATAAAATAAAATAGTCACAATAACCGTCCCCAGAGACGCCAAAGTGTTTTGTAAATGATATGAGTAATCTGGAGAGAAAAAAAACCTTAGGATCACTATAACACAGCCTGATATTTATAGATTTACATGTGTATATATCTGTTAATGATCACCAAAACCACATGGCCATCTGACTGTTAATAAATGATTGGGTTACTGATTTAGTTACTGTTTGGTCAATGTGTCAGAAGTTGAGGGAATGCGGTAGTCACTAAAATGAGATTTAAAAAAAAAACCTATTATATTTAGTATAATTACCCCATTTCTGATCTTTTCAGGGATCAATTCTTATGGACCATGTCAGTGTTTGAGAAATATAGCAAATAATATGTTCTCTGAAAACAGATGGCTAAACTCTATATAGCATCTACTGATTCTCTACGTGGAAACGTTCCTTGTTTTGTGGTTTCATGTTAAACCACCCATCATTATATAAAAATAAAACAAAGAATTTTGGTTTTAATAGCAAGGACCAAGGTGGATCATGAGCTTAAGCACGATACTTCCCGCTACTGCTGGCGTCCCTCTCCGACAACAATCAGCTATCTTCTTCATAACCGCTAGGTTTGATTTAATCTGAAATTTAACGGGTAGCAAACCTATTGGTGGCAACTAACTGAAAATCTGTAAATAATCGCATTGGATGAGCGAGGGGCGGGGCCAAAAGTGGAGCCAATATTGCTGGTTTTCATTTAAAATAGGACTTTGTCTCTGAAACATAAGCATTGTGGAAATCACTCACAGTATTGCATGTGGTTACTAACCATTATGGGGGGAGGGATGCAAAAATGACCAAATTGGTAGTGGGATGACCCCATCAGGGGGTCAAAGGTATGGTGGGACCCAAAAGGGTACAATTTGGCAATTTTTCCATATAAACAACTTCTTTTCTTTTCCAAAACTGAACATGAATAAGAGCACTTGTTGTATTGCAATGGTAGCACATCCTTATTGGGTTAGCGGAATGCAAAATATGACACAATATATTTTGGTCCTTAATTTAGATTTTTATTGGATCAAGCTGGTCAGGCGGTCAGGCAATTCGGGCGTCACGTACCCCATCAGAAATCATCTTCTTCTTCAAAAACCGCTGTATGGAACAAAATGAATTGAAACCTGGGATTGGAAGCATCCTTATGATGCCCTGCTCAAAATAAGCTAATTTCATATAAAAAACGATGCTTCTTCTTCTAGAACTAAGCTTTGAACCTATTAAATAGACACTCATATTGCATAGGTAACAACCATATAGGAAGGGGATTCCAAAATGGTAACAAATTGGTGGGGTGGGCCTATAAAGGGCGGTGGCCAATAGTGTCCCAATTTGGCTTTTTTCTATATCATATTATATACAACTTCTACTCTGAAT